>NC_048298.1:103712940-104012940 GCF_013100865.1 Trachemys scripta elegans | reverse complement strand
TCCCCCTGACCCCAATCCTGGCCTGCTGCCTAATGAACCCAGCCTGCACCCTCCCAGCCCTAAAGCCATGACTCCAATGGGTGTTATGCATCCGGCAGGATGTGGTCCTAAGACTCTGAAGGGGATCTTCTCAAAGTTCACAGTTACACACAGAATTTTCCCTGCATTAGGATTAGAGGGTTCAAATAAATGACTGTTTTAGCATCTCTGTATGCGGCTACTGGTGTGTAGCCTCAACTCAGCCTACTTAATGGAGAAATCTAAACTCAATATTTTAGTTACACAACTCTCTTTAATGCTTATCATTTCAAATAAGGAAATGATTGGCCTTGAAATATTTACATTTACCACTCCCAAGTAATTTTAAGCAATCCTTGGTAATCTCAAAATAAACAATAGGTAACCGCTAAAAAGATTTGAAAGAACTTTATATCAAAACCTTGAGAGCAGAGCAAGGCAACTTCTGAAGTGATACTTTCAGATCAAAAGTAAACCCCGAAATCAGAACCTCACTGATTAAAATAACAGCAAAAATCAATAAAAGCATTCGTTAGACGTGAACTGAGTCATAGATTTCTTTTGACTGTCCGCTATTTAGAGAAAATTCAGTCCACCAACGTAAGAAACTTCAGGTCCTATTGAAGTGGAGTGCAGGAAGGCTGAGGAAGTGAAATCCATCTCTGAAGCCCAGGGTCAATTTCTGACCCCTGGCCTGCCCCAAAGTGGATCTCCTTACCAGCCTTTGCAGGGCAGTGCAAAGTGCTTTTCTGCAGTATGTAAGGTATGCACAGGCATCCCTGCTTGGCCATTCAACCCTCTCTCCCCCACCACACACAACTCTTAGGCAAGATTTAAGTGGAGGATCTTCCACAAGGTCCCCACCTTAGTGATGTCATGATTCTCAGAGGCTCTTGGAAATGAGTTATTAAAAGCAGAGAGATGTAGCAACAAGTTGGCTATAGAGATACTCTACTTCTTACCTCTACCAATGGATGCCAATGAGTAATAGGTTTACGGGGGTAAGCCAGCATTTCATTCCAGTGATCTCTTCCAAGTCCTTCAGCATCAAGTCCTGTCCTACACACCCCGATCACCTCATTGTGTCCTACTCTGAGGATTACAGAAGGGCAGAGAAAGCTTTTTTTAATGCAGATAGATTTATTAACATCTTTGAACCATAATGCAGTTGGATTGGTTTAGCGCAAAATGTTGAAGATGCCCAAAGTGTGCACATTATTGTTATTAATCATATATATTACAGGACGACTTAAAAATCCCAGTCAGGTTTGGGGCATCATTTTGTTAGGAGCTATAAAATCACCGATGAAGAAATTGACCCTGCCCTGGAAAACTTACAATTAGAGTCCGGCAAATCTGAGGATATCCACTTTATATCTGCAGATATCTGCATCCGTGGATGCAGATATCCATGGACCATGTTCGCAGATTGACTTGATTGATTGATACAAACTTGGTATCTGTGCAGGGTTCTACTTACAATCCAAAAGAACAGGCAAAGAGTTGGAGACAGGGATAACATACAAATTATTGACCATGGTTTTGAGTATGCGGTGTTGTGGCTGTAGGTCCCAGTATATTAGAGACAAGGTGGGTGAGGTAATATCTTTTATTGGATCAACTTCTCTTGGTGAGAGAGACAAGCTTTTGAGCTTACACAGAGCTCTGCTTTATGTCTGAGAAACTTACTTATTGTCACAGCTAAATACAAGGTGGAACAGATTGTTTAGCACCAGTAGTTAACACACATTTCAAGGGACCATTCAAGGTGAAGTAGCCCATTAACACCCCTCCAATCACTGGGATAAAGGAAGGCGGGGTGGAAGGGGAAGCAAAGCAATTGGGGATGTTGTTAGTGGGTTATAGATTGTTGTAATAAACCATAAATCCTATGTCTCTTTTCAGTCCATGATTTTTAGTGATAGCAGAGTTATGAATTTAAGCTCCCAGACTCATCTTTTGAAAGTGTTGTGCATGTTTCCTTTGAGGATGAGGACTGAGACGTTAGATATAGAGAGATCACTTTGTGAAAAGTGTTCACCCACAGGTGATAGAGTGTTTTTGTCTGTTATCATTTTCCTGCGTGAGTTCATTCAAGAGTGTAGTGATTGTCAGATTTCACCCACATAATTGTTATTGGGGCATTTAGTGCACTGGATGAGGTACACCACATGTTGTGATAGGCATGTGTAAGACCCCTGGATCTTGAAAGATATGTTGTGGGGGGTGTTGATCATTGTAGCACTGGAAATATGTCTGCGGGTTTTACATGTGTTGTTCTGGCAGGGTCTGGTGCCACTTTGAGTTGGTGTGTCCTGGTCTGCCAGGAGCTTGCTTGATAATGAGCTTGGAGAGGTTGGCAGGTTGTTTGATGGCCAGAAGTGGGGGTTCAGGAAAGATTTCTTTCAGGATGGGATCCCTATGGCATATGGGTTGTAGTTGTTTTATGATACCCTGTATGGGGTCCAGTGAGGTGGTAGGTGACAACTAGGGTTGTGGAGTCAGAGGGTGGGGGTTATTTCTGCATGGAGCAGGTTCCTTCAGAGTATTTGGGTGGCCCATTCCAACTTCTCTGGTGGAGTGTCCTTGTTTGGTGAAGTGTGTTAAGCTGTGTATCCCAAACTTTCTCCTTGGAGCATATTCTATGGCATCTAAGTACCTGGCTGTAGCTAATAGATTTCTTGGTGTATTTGGGGTGGTTACCGGCTCTACGAAGCTGAGTGTGGTGATCCATGGATTTCTTGCATATAGTTGTCAGTAGGTTTTGAGTGTCACCGGTTAGTTAGTTACATGTTTTGCTGTTGTGTTTTAAATTGTGGGGAGAGGGATGATGAGTGGGAATTGGAGGAATCAGGCTTCATGCAGGACCCAAGAGTAGCTGGTGATCTTAAGGTATATTTTTAATCTTTAGTCTGTTATAATAATTAGAACTCAGGTACAGAAACATAAAAGATAGATCTATGCTTCTTGTCAAGGCATTCAAGGGTGTAACCATGACAGGCAAAAATCTTAACACCAGCTAAATGCTTAATAGCTCTTACTCCAACATCGATCTATTGTGTGACCTTGACCGAGTCACTTCCTCACTCTTTCTTATTTCTTCCCTCTGTAAACAGGCGATGATACTCATCTTCCCCTTGACAAAGACTTTGAGATCAGCAAATGAAGAGTGCTATAGAAGGACTGATGGTGTATAACTCACTGCACCATTCTCTCCCTAAGCCCTTCACAGCCACTGTCTTAAGGTGAGGTAGGAACTAAAGGATGGGGAAAATTCACCACAGGTTTTATAACATTGACTCAGTTTTTACTGCTGATTCTCCCGCCCCCACTTCCACCCCCCTATAATTCTGAATGTCTCTGGAGCTCATGAGTAATAGTAGGTGTGAGTGAAGTAGGCTCTGCTCAAGCACTGTTCTGTCAATCCATCTCTAATGTAACTTGCAACCCCCAGGCTATTTTAGCCATAGGGATGGAGTTGTCCCCTTTGTGCTAGGAAACTGTCTGGGAAAGGATGGGAGGAGATGGCTCTCTGCCCATATCAGAACTTAAGTGGGCAATGCGGTTGTGGGGTATTTCCCTCCTCTGTATGGAGACA
This sequence comes from Trachemys scripta elegans, assembly GCF_013100865.1. NCBI lineage: Eukaryota > Metazoa > Chordata > Testudines > Emydidae > Trachemys > Trachemys scripta. Next base: position 104,009,324 of record NC_048298.1, on the reverse strand, counting down.
GGAAGTAGGCAGGTCCAGGGTAATTGACCTGAAGTAATGAATCCCCTGGTTGAATTATCAGCAAGAATTTAACCAGTGTCTATAGAGCTAATAAAAAGAACAGGAGTACTTGTTGCACCTTAGAGACTAACAAATTTATTTGAGCATAAGCTTTCGTGGACTACAGCCCACTTCTTTGGATGCACACGAAAGCTTATGCTCAAATAAATTTGTTAGTCTCTAAGGTGCCACAAGTATTCCTGTTCTTTTTGCAGATACAGACTAACACGGCTGCTACTCTGAAACCTATAGAGCTAACTTTTCCCCCTACTGCTTGAGCTAAAGGAATAACTCCATTTGCTGGAAGTTTTACAGTCTTACAAACCCCTTACACGGTGTAGCCACAAGGTCGGGGGGTGAAGGGGAGATGGGGACGGGATGGACAAAGACTCACACTGTTAATGCGGGTTACATTTATGAGACAATTTTCAGTCATGTTTAATTTTCTTCTTACCATCATTAATGACGCTGATAAACGGAAGTAAACGCTGAAAGCCATGGTAGCTTTGAATCCTCCGGATTCAAAAGTGTTATTTTAGTGACATTGAATTTACTTAAAACACCAGGCAGTTAAAATAATAAATCAATTGCAATAGTGAGGTAACCACTTGCTGAAGATTAATATTTTCAGGGAACAAATTGCACTTACCGATCGTAGTCCATCACAGCAATGGAGAGGCTGACCTGGTCCACATTCTCTGGAGGGATATCGAAGATGATAGCCTCATTATAAACTGGGTTAAGTGTGTTTTTTTTTGTAGTTGTTTTCCGCTTTTTTAGCCTTCGACCCTCACACATCAATGAGACTTTGACATACGGATCTGAGTAACAAGAAGTCATTTTCACACACTGGTCTCAATGCAGTTGAAATGTAAAGCAAAAGAGCAGCAAATTCTTAGCAGGCTAACATTCATGAAAACCTAAGTTGTATAGGTATCAGTGACATAAGCAACCAGAGCTGTCTCTTCTGCAATTTCAATTTCCTGTCTACTCAAAAGAATGGTGCAAGCAAACAAAATAGATTCACCCACCCCCACATCACACACAGCCAGTAGCTCTAATTTAGACCTCTCCACCTTAACCAGTTCTCTTGAAGTTTTCATGTAATAAACATATTCGTTACAAAATAAAAGGAGGAGATTTTCAAAAGTGCAAAGGGCAGTTAGGTACCTAATTCCAATGGGAGTTGTGTGCCTTTGAAAATCTCTCCCTGCATTTTTAATGTTTCATTTTCTTTTAATTATCTTCTGCTATTATTTTAAGAGGACAGAGTAATCCCCATTGTCCTACCCCTCCAGAAAACAAAGCAAAACTTAATTAAAAACAAACAAACAAGCCCCAAAACTTTGTAGGTGAATATCAAAGTACAATTTAATGTCAACTAAATCAAAACTTTCCACTGGATGTAGAGATTTTTAATGTGCCACTAAAGGAGTGTCTTTTGAAGAGCAGTTCCATTCTGTAAAGTGTCTTTGGTACAACAAGACTGTGGATTTACATGTTTGTCTCGCACTGCTTTCTGTATCAAGTTTAAGTTTACAACTTTAAAAACAAAACAAAACAAAACAATCAACAGTCCTGCAAACTCAGCCTGAACTCTAACAGCTAACCAGTGTTTTATCTCACTCAGCTTCAAAATAATCAATGTTGGGGTGGCCAAATTATGCCCTCTCTTACACCTGCATAATCCCATTGTCTTCAGTGAATGCCCTCAATGGCTATTGCTTTCAATGGCTTTGCACAGAATTGTTTGGAACTTTGTAAACAATTTGGTTGATGGTGCAAAAGATGAAACAGAATTCTCATTTCACTCTTTCCGACCCATATTGTCTCTGCACAACTAATAAAAAGAAAAAGCAGGAAAAAAAAACCCCATATTTTTTCACAAAACTGAGCAGATATGACTCAGCATATTCAAAATACACATATTTGTTGAGTAAGAAGTTGTCATTTTAATATAGCCACTTTTCAGACCAGAACTCCACGCTGTTAAATGAAAAGAAGCATACCTACCTGAAGCGCCAGTTACATCCATGGCTTTGAGATTTCTACATTTGATTACTGTTAATGTCATTCGCCCGGCAGTAGGTAAATAGCAAAGGGAAAACATGATTTCACCCAAATCTATGCTTTCCTGAAAAGGAAAAATATGGTTAGAATGTTGTACATTATGCAAATAGTTCAAACAATCCAAAACTGTAGAAACATTCAAAAATGAGATTATAAATAAACTTTTCAAAAAAAAAATTGAAGTATAAAAAAATCATTAGAAATGGAAGAATATTTTGATGACCGGCTTTTGAGTTGCAGATTGAGGACTTTAGTTCAGGAACAACCTCAGAACTCTCATGTTCCAGGCTGGTGGGACCAGAGCCTTGTTGCATTCAGAGTGAGGGACATGTAGGATCCTTGCATGCCATGGCTCCTTAGAAGTCATGGAGAGATACTAATGTCAGCTCCGGAAGGGACTCCGTGTTCTACCCTCCCAGCCAGGCAGTAAGGTGGTGAGGTATTAGCCTAATGTATATTCACATAAATTTAAGCCCTTTCCACAAATGTATGAAAAATTTGTGTGGATGTGAAAAATTTGCCTCATTTTGTGAGCATTTAGAGAGGTAAAAGTTATCAACATGAAGCTCTTTACCATTTCCTTCTTCTGTGTTCTATTGGTCAGATAGAAGGAAGGAAAGAGCAAAGTAGCATTCCCTACACTACCTCATTCCTTCCTGGGTGCAACATAACCTTTAGGAAGGTGATATACCAAACTGGGAAAGTCCAAATAAAATTTCTTCCTCTGGAACTTACTCATCATATTACATAGAGATATTATTTACATACAGGAGAGAGACACTGGCCAGAGATGGAACAAGGAAATAACGTGGCCCTGTTGTATAAATATGAAGCTTGAAAATTGAAGGATAAAAAAGTGATATGAATTATGGACCCTTTCTCCCACCCATGTGTACAGTAATTTCCTTACAAACTAAATATATTTGATAGCAGATATGGTAGATAGTGTTCAGGTATCTTTCTTCAGTGAAATCAACAAACAAAAAACAACAAACACACACACTTTTTAAACCTTAAAAACACAAAAATAAAGTTGTATAGTATAGTAAGAACTAAAGGCTCAATCCAATACTAACTGAAGACAACAGAGGTCTTTCCATTGACTTCAAAGAGTTTTGGCTCAAGCATCAATACCTGTAGTTATATATGTATTGAGAAATTAATACATTTGCAGTTGGCTGATAAGTATATCTTGTTACTGGGCCATTTATGGTAAAACAGTTATGGTACGTGGAGGAGAATGGAAATATTTTACCATAATATGCCAGATTAATAATGCCTGTGTAGAAGGTGATACAGTATGGTGCTGATAATTATGAGCCAGATTGGGACTCTTCATTCACATTGGTGACAGTTACTCTCATGAGTAGTTTAATTGACCTCAATGGAATTTAAGTGCATGACTAAATTTAAATATATGCTTAAGTACAGTCTTTTGCAAAGGTAACCACATGCTTCATTGCTTTTCTGAATCCGGGCCTCTAGCTGTAGCTCTAAATTTGAGAATGTAGGTTTCAGAATAGCTTTAAATTCTTTCTTGTACCATTAATAAATACAAAGAACTGATTGCCCATGCTGTAAAGTCATGTGTGCAAAAAAGCCAAAAATAGCAGATAACTTAAAATTTGGATGGTACCTGCCGGTGAGTCCCAGTGATAATTCAACCTGGTGACTCAGACTTTCTGAGCACCAAAGACATAGTGAAAATCTTGGAAGCTTATTTAGATTGAATTTTGTGCAGGTCAGCTTATATCCCATTCACATGTAAAATAGTTTTCTTGGGGTTTTGTTTTGAAAATTAATAGGTTGATAGGCATGTGCCTATGCAATTTTCATTGCTTGACAAAGTTTCCAAATATTTCAAAATGCCTTTTGCTCACATTCAGTCCACATCAGATGGAATTGGCCACTTCACCTCTTCTCGTACCTCTTATTTTGTGACTCACTACTTTCAATTTTATAAATTACAATACATTAAAACCACTTCTGGAAAATATGAATAAAACATAAACAAATGAAAAGTGACATTTTCCCACCCATTCACAAAAGGGGTGAAAAGCCTTAAATTACATTTAGCAGTTTTGTCATATCTGCACTTTTATTCTAATACAGCCCTTTCAGTTATTAGTACTAATTTACGTACATGGGGCCAGATTATGACCCATGTATCCATATGCAGAAGGTACTATCTTTGCATGAATCCCACCCCATTACACATGGAAAGAGGGTGTAGCTATCTTTGTATCACCATCCCCTCCATGCTCCCTCCCCGCCAACAAATACCCTATGCATCTTAACATAGTCTAAGGTCCATGCTGGGGGAGGGGATAGAGATTGACTGTCCATAGTAAGGGAGTGGGCTGGCCAGAGGAAAGACAAGGGGGACACACATCATCCTTCCATCTAGTCCTGTGGTTATTAAGTGAAAGAGATAACATAGCCCAGCTGGTATTATCATTCCTAAATAGCCATGACCACCTGGCTGACCTGAGGGCTACCACAGCCAAGTGGATGCCTTGAGAGAGTCTCTCTTTGGCTTTATCATGCATGTTAAGGTTTACAGCTATGATTTGAAATCTTAAATAGGAGATTTTATTTTAAATTAGATTTCCAAACACTTCTAATGGAAACAAATAGAACCACAGTTCCCAGAATACTCACGTAACCCAAAGTGTCAGAACGTTTGTATCATTTTTTTGCTAATGGTTATTTGTTTACTAAGCATGAGCATGGTGCTTGGCACCATATTCAAAGCACAAATCAGACACAGATTGTTCCTGAAGTGCTTGTACAATTACAGCTGGGCAAAAATTAATGAAAGAAATTGCAAATGTTTTTTCAAAACTTTTAATGAAAAGTTGTAAGCAAAATTTCAAATTTACTAAAGTATTTGACTTCTCCATAAGCTAGTTTTAAAAACAGCAACATATTTTGGGGGGAAATTTTCAAAAAATAAAAATCACAACATATTTTTTGGACTTTTCAAAATTGAGAATTTTTCCCCCTGCAGTTCTACTTACAATCTAAAACCCAGATAAATATGGGGCAGGAAGATCCAGAGGATGATGGTAACTTAGATCTTTTAAAAACATTTCTTACAAATATTATAATTCAAATGAGAGTGACATGTTATGACTTCATGATGTCTAATCTTTGTTTCAGTAGGCGATTGGTAGAATTATTCATGCATTAAAAAGCTGGCATTGAAAGAGTGTGGAGATGTAAGTGATATTGTAATGCAAGGGTGAAGGTGATATAGCATTATACACAAATTATGTTATGTTTGGGGTGGACACATTGTGCCCAATTCTTCCCTCAGAAAGCCAGATGTGGAGGTAATTTGTTATACTTGAATGGAAAAGTTCTCATTGTATAGACTTGTAAATTCTTAGGATAGTTACTGCATTCTGCAGTGCTTAATAAATAGTAAATAAATAATAATTCATGGCTCTGGATCATCCCTTTTTATCCATTTAAATATTCCATATACAATGTAGATGGAAAATGACATTGAAAAATTACTATCCAAACACCAAGCATTTAACAATATGTTGGACATTGAAGAGAGTATGCAGGTTACCTTGAATGTAAAGGAAAACATTATCCCTAAATTTCCAAAGTATTTTCTGTTCCACATACTATTAAATATATCACAGAAGGAAAACTGGAAAGCACGGATATCGCAGGAAAAGTAGGGTATTTGGAATGACCTACACCAGTTGTACTAGTCTTATTCCATTGCAGTACATTTATATGGTAACTCTCTAAAGTGACCATCAGCTAGGAATAGATTGCAGCTTCTTTCAGCTATCGTACAGTAAATCCCTGTTCACCCAAGCCTCCATTAGCCAGCTTTCCATATTAACTGAACAACCAGCGCACACACTGAACAGTTGTTGATGAAGCAACTCCGTGATCGTGCAATGAAGAAGAGACCCTTTCATCTAAAACAACACAAACTGTTAGATTTTTTCCAGCCATTATCAACATGAGTGCTGCTGTACCTATCACTGTACTATATACAGTATTGTATTTTAATGTGATACTTTATGCATATTATGTATTGTTACTGTTGTTAGTTGTTACCATTAGTATTGCTGTTGTTGCAACTTAAAATGATAATTTCTGCATTTTTAAAAACTGGTACTGGTTACTAGAAGTAACAGTTCACGTATACTGAAAATAAAGAAGGGGGCTATGTTTTAATGCTTTTCCAGGAGGGATCAGCTAGTTTAAAAGCAACTCTGCGTCTTTAAAATAATGGATAGAAAGCTCTTAGCCCATTCTCTTGATTATGCAAATTTTGGATTATCTGATCTGACCCCAGTCCCAATTAGGTCAGATGAATGGGGTTCTGCTGTATTATAACTGCTCAGGTGGTTTCACCCATTACACTGACATTTGTGCTCTGATGGCTGCACTGCCAACCTATTGTAGAGCCAGTGTGCTTCAGATTCTTACTATTACTAAGTCAGGCCCAAATGATGTGCTCAATGTCTGGGGCAGCAGAGGGGGGGAAATATTTCCATTCAGGATGCAGAGTGGCTGAAGAGCAGCTCCACAGAGGTTACTATGGCCCAGTGAGCCCTTTTATGGGATTTTCCGATCTCCACAGGCTGAAGACTGTGTTTATGCCTAGAAGCAAGGGTCTATATGTATATCCTCCAGAGCAACTGAACTGCATCCATGGAGCAGGAGGCAGGTGTTCCCCTTAATGACTAAATAACAGATAGTAGAATCAGTCAACCGGAGGGAAACTTATTGCCCTATGTCATGTGACAACAAATGAGTTCTGAATAGACACCATTCCAAAGTATCTAATCTCATCTATGCCATTTATAATGTGTCCATCACTGTAGAATCAAGGTACCAGAATTGAAATGAAGGGTTTCACTGAGATAATCCATAGATTCCATCTCAAGGTCCTCTGTCACTGGGGACTGATACCATAGTGGTGTCTCGAGAGATCTGGTATGCACAGATTGCCACCAATGACTCGGAATTCTCTTGCTTTCTGGGTTCAGTATAAACCATTTTGATATCCTTTGGAGCAAGTCTCCTGACTTTCTATTTTTAATTTAATTGTGGTGGCACCATATGTGCTGGGCTGATATCTTTGTGAGAGGTATATTTTCGGTAAGTGTGGAATGGAGGTTACTAGTATTTTTGTTCTGTTCTTCTTTTATAGATCTGTTACGGCATGTGGCCCTGTTTCATATTTGTATTAATTATGTATATTTTGCTAAGGTATCCTGAAGCATATGGGAACAAAAACATTAAAATGTATTATTATAATATATATGCTGGGCAGGAATTCATACAGGTGAAATCCATCCTTGTGCAGAGGTGCAGCACAAAGCCTATGCACCTCCTATTTTGAGGGCTTGAATAGTGCATATGTAAATGACACTAGCAAAGTTTGAGTTTTTGTCCCCCTCTCGAAGCTGATACACTAAAGCTCTCAGCTACTAGACAGGGTTCTTTAGCTCAAGCAGTGGAGGTTCATACTTTTAGTGCTGAAAGTCCCATATTCAAACCCAGCTAATGGACCAAGCAAGGATGTAAACATACACACACACACACACATACACACACACTACCATGAGATGTGAGTCTATATAGCTACGTCTACACTTGCAACTGTACACAGTTACATGTGCATTGTTATGCCAAAACCTCCTTATTGTCCACATCTGAAGCCCTAAAGCATGTCCCTGAAAGAGAGTAAAGGGCAAGAAAGCTAGTACACCTGAGGTGTGTGGGTAAGTGCATGCCTCTGCTGGGGCATAGCCTCATATTCTTTCTACAGTGTAGTGGAGATGTAGGTTAAGGCTGCGTACGAGGTCACAAGTATCAATAGTTTTCCAGGGCCATCCCTGCATTGAACCTTTTGCTGCCTCACCCTTAGGCAAAGGTCCCTGACCACCCTTGGCCAGCAGTAGTAGTGACACACACACAATGCTATGTCCCTTCGCAGTGGAGAGGTAACAAGCTTGAGGTGTTAATCTGAAAGTTCAGGGGAAAAAAAATGCACTTGCAGCACGACTCTGCATTTCCCTGTCCTTTTCCAATGATGGTCACTGGACATGGGCCTGAACTTTCTGGTGATGCAGGGAAGGTTAGGGGATGGGTGGATGTTCTTTGTGGTTCTTTGTTCCTCTTCCATGGAACTCGGTCAGCTAGCTTAAAATACAGTGAACTTCCTCTGGAATTGCCTCCCAGTTCTGTAAGCATAATTCAGCAAATGTTTGGTGTAGGAGAGATTGAAGCTGGTTTTTCAGGTTCAATGGCAAGGCAAATGTGCTTGGTCCACCTTTGTAGCTCTCCAAACCCCTCCACTCAGCAATATGTAGAGAGGTGACCTTCAGAAGAAACATTGCACTGGCATAGGAGGCCAGATCTCCTCCACGGGACTGGTAAACCACTGCTGTTTTCCATCCCAATACCTGGAAAACTGCTATGTTCTCCAAATGATGCCTGTCTTTTCAAGAACAAATAGATGCCTGGTAATGTACCCCCAAAAGGAACCAACCCCCACCCCAAATGGCTCCTTGATGCACTGTAAACATTACAACATTTTAATAACAGTACGGCAGGAACCTTACCATTATTTGCCTCAGCTCCTTCCTTGGGGGCTGCAAAAGTTGTCTGAGAAGGAAGGATGCTGTAAACAGTTGCATTCCTGCGATATTAAAAAGTATCAACATTGTGGCCTTCAGGAGCACAGTTAAGTTGTGTGTGTGTGTTGGGGAGAGGGTGTTCTTAGATTCCTTCAAAGGAGAAATTAAATATAACGCTACCCTTGTGTTTGACTCAGCAGTATGTTCTGATGCCAACAGGGTACCTATTTTTCCAGGAGGGCAGGAGCAGGAGCAGCACTACAGAGACAGCAGAGGCAGGCAGACAGACCTGGAGCATTTGCTCATTGGCATACATAAGAGAAGTCAGGAACAGTTTTGCTTTCTTTGGGCATGTGACAATCAGGCTCTTAGGCAGGGTGGGGCACTGATGAACCAGTTCCTGAATCTAGAGTCATACCACAGGGAATGGGAGTATGTCCAGTGGGCAGAGTATCATGAACTCATGCAGTCACTAGTACAACTGGTGGTGGAAAGCTTTTGGTTCCCACCTGCTGCTGGTGACACTGCTCTTGTCTGGGAACAGGCAACACCTCCTTCTCCAGGTGCCTCGCAGGCTGCTGCTGATCCAACACTAACATGCTAGTCTCCTGGCACAACATCCTTCACTGGCACCCAAATGCCCTTGCAGGAGAACCTTCCTCCTCTTCCCCCAAAGCATACAGGTGTGGAACAATGAGCTGAGCCATGCCTTGTAGTCCAGCCAGTGTTCATCCTTCAAACTCCATGCAGAAGATGTCCCCTCATCTCCCTCACATAATTTTTCTCAGCTACTCCCCCCTTGTCAGGGGAAGGGGAAGGACAAGGAGACAGGTCCACTGAAAGTAATGTTTGCACATGACTTAGGGAATTTGATCCAGTTTTTGATTCATACGCAGTTCTGGTTAAAAACCATTTTTGTTCTATGTTCCATAGACCTTTTAAATAAAAGTTATTGTTCACTTCACTTATGTGTGCACCTTGCTTTCCAAATATCATCAATGGGATATTTCCCACATGTTTGGGATGGATCAGCAGGATGCACAGCAAATGACTATCAGTTCTGTAACTTTCTAATGCAGTGATGCCATAGAAAGGCACTGAATTTTCTGTTCCTCCCACAACTCCTTCCGCCCTGCCGCTATGAATTTCTCAATGTTTAACAAAAAGAGAGAGAGAGAGCACGCAGGGTTTATGACAATGAACAAAGCTCTGAGAAAAAAACTGTTACTGTCCAATGCACCGGAACGAAAATCAGAGAAGTTTACTTAAAATGTCTTTATGCCTTTGTCAATAATTTAACTGACAATACAGAAAGGAAACAAAACTAAATTAACACTGACGATATCTGATGCTGAGCAGTGCTTTTAGGATCCTTCCTCCTTCACCCCGTCAAACAGCCACGACATGCAACCAGAGGAGTACTCCTGCATAGCGGCTGATCAGTGCTGTGATCACTAGTTGCAGAAAACATTGTGAGGAAGGAATGAGTGAAGCCCCTGCAAAAAACCTTACTGAACTGTTTTTCAGTTACTTTCAGAATGATTAAGTACTCCCCAGAGAGCACCACGAAACAGAGTTGTTAACATATAACAAAAAGATTGCTCAGTGCTGGCACTGAAGTGCTTATACACCCTCGAAACCAAAACCACAGCCAAATGTATTGACCCTGAGGAACAACCCTCACATAATGGTCTGCTTTCATTTGGTACATTAAGATGAGCTGCTGGGATCAAAACCCACCAATGGATGCCACAACACAACTATATAGCAATGCTCTGTTGAGCTTTTACAGCAGCACTGTAGCATCCCATAGTGTCCTTTGGTGTCCCTTGGTACAGTCTAAAGTTACCTTCTGGCTCCCCACTGTTCCATGGTGTGCAAGCAAATAGCACCACAAATTTCCCTTGCCCTCTAGGAGCTGTGTACACATGTTTGGGATCTGGCTGCCTGTCCTGTGCCCGCTCAGTCCAGAAGTATTCCCCCTTATCCTCACATACATTGGGCAAGGCACAGCATACCACGATTATGCAAAATGCATAGGGTACATTGGTATCCAGGGTCCGTCAGTATCACCAACAAGTTTTCAGCCTTCCAAACATACACTCCACCATCATTCTGCAGCTACACAGTCTGTAGCTGAATTCTTTTTTTCTTGGATCAGCAATGTTGGGATACAACTTCATGAGCCAAGTTAGGAATGGGTCTGTGGGATGGTCCAAAATAAATGTCAGGACAGAAACACTGTATATAACCACATCATTTCTGGGGAATAAAGTCCCTTCTTTCCCCCTGCAATACAATCCCAATCCCTTGAGCACCCTGGCATCATGGACTTTTCCCATGTCCCCAACATTAGTGATCATGCACCAACCACTGTGGTCCACTAAGACATGGAGAATGAATGAATTGTAACTTTTTGGTTCACATACTCACTTGCCCCTTTTGGTAGGCAAAGTATTGGGATGTGTGGTCCATTGATGGCCCCTGAACAGTTCAGAAACCCCTTCCTCTGAAATCCAGCTATAATTACAGGGACCTGGGTTATGGCAATCACTTGTGGGTAGATCTCAGTATTGATAGCCTGGCAAACCTATACAGCCACCGCCCTGTCAGGTTGACTTCCCAACCTCAAACTGATTTGCAACTTACCAGTAGCTGTCAGGTGTTGTAGCCACCTCCTGTCCTGTTATGGGTTTCTGAAATTGAGTGGCATGGCACTGGAGGGTTGGTGCAAGCTCCTCACACAACTCCATGAAGGTATGTTTCCTGATTTGGAAGTCCTGCAGCTACTGGTCACCCTTCCAGGTTTCCCAGACAATGTGGCCTGACCATGTTGTGCTGGTTTTCCGCAACCAGAAGTGGCAGTCCAGGCATGGGCATACCACTGCAATCGCAGAATTCAACATATCTGTTCCATGAGACTATAGTGGATTTTCATTCATCTCTCGGTCAGCTCTCTTCAGCATCTCAACTATTTCTGGACCAATTCCATCCAGTATCAGGGAATGAACCTGCATGAACATTTGTCCTGCAAGCAGGAGCAGAAGCAGAACCATATCATCATGGACTTGGCTCTATGTCTTCCACACAGTTTGGTAGAAAGGAGAGGTGAGTGAGAGGTGCCATCACCAAATGTGTGAAGGTGGCATCTAGTACCAGCAACACAAAGCCAGGCGATTCCCATAGTGTCTCCTGTGACACACAGGTCCCTGGGATACTGTCCCTGCAATGGGAGTGCTGCCATCCTGTACCAAAAACGGGGCAGCATGGATGCAGGTATATGCCTGTGCACAGTGTCTAGCTGTGCCCAGCACTGCATATGTAGACACTTGGCACTGGTATAGGTTCCATGTATTAGTAATACATGGAAAAGTACATGGAGTGTACATAAGGATAGACAGCTTGTATATTTTATACACCCACCCATAGTATTCTTTTCTAATAGTCTGGGTCTCTTTGGGAAACATTTTTGAAGGTGCCTAAATGACATAGTAGCCAAAGTCCCATTGACTTTGAATAAGTTGTAGGCACCTAAATCACTTAGGTGCTCTTGAAAATTTTACCCTATATCACTTTATGTCACACCAGTTCACTAAGTTATACCTCAGCCACCTGACCAGAATATCTCAGTGCTATCAGACTTCATAAAGCCAAGGTGTAGATTGTCTGCAAAGTTCACTTTTGTATCTTCAACACACTTGTTTATATGACCTCTGACTCAAGAGATAGAAGCACAAAGAATTACAGTCCAAAGTTAATCAGATAAATATTTATTTAACTATAACATCAAGAATTAAGCTTACCAGAGTTTATTTTAGAAGCAGACTTTTATCCTGAATGTTTTATTTTATTTTTATTTTATTCATAATGGCTACAGGGTTTTTTTGTTTTTAAGGCAACTCCAGTGAAGTTTCCTGAATTTCATTAGTGTGTTGTGAGTTTTTCCTCTTCTTAAATTAAATTAAGGTTTCAGTTAAGAGCTAACCTTACTGACAGATACTGCTTTACTTTCAGATCCACACTGCTCATAATGATTCACTGCCAAAGGCTTGCAATAATTTGTACAAAAAAAAAAAAAAAGCCACACTGAGCACAGATACAATAAAACATCCACTTGGTGTTGAGTATCTTTTATCTATTTGTTTCCTTGTTGTGAACACAAGCCATTACACAGAACCATGGAACTGAAACAATGGTAAGCACTATACCAGCTTACATTTATTTCTATTGCTCCCTGTTTACATGACGAGCCAATACATTTCTGTCAAGGTGAGGCAAGAAAGAAATACAAAAATAGGAGAAACAAAATTCAAAATAAAGGTGTCAACTATTCATATCAACTCTATTATTTAATTTTAGAATATAGATTCCTTAGACAGCATTAAATTCTTATCCTTCACTTAGGGACCAACTCTATGACCACTCCTAAGTGACACTGAACAAGTAAAACTCCTATTAGGTTTAATGGGAGTTTTGTGTGCTCACTGTCTGTCAGTTGGGGGCTTGATCCTGGGGCCACTGAAATCAATGGATAGACTACCATTGTTCTGTTATCATTGTCATCTGGGCCACTGGAGAGAACTAAAGCTCTGCCCATTCTCTACCACTACCTACCTGTGTGGGAGAAGTAGCAGCAATTCTGCAAATGCTGCTATGCATGATGCTGGTAACCAGGCAGAGGTGTAAGGAGGTGTCTCATATGCCCTTGCTTCCTGGTGGAGTGCACAGGATGGTCCACGACGTGGCCCTTAGGACTTTAGTTGCTGGATAAAGCTTCACTCTTTCCCACCCAGACACAGACTTATGGGTTTTCCCAGTTATTCTCAATGGTTTCCATATCAAATGTTTTCAGTACACAATTAAAAACACAGTTCTATAGCTGCAAGCCCTGCAAACTCAACTGGGGATCAAGCAACGTTCATTCTTACTCCGATACCATCATCAGACATTCTAATCCAACTGAGGCATGTTGGTGATGTAGCTAACCTGAAGCCTGGATGCCTCCAGGGAAAGATATTGCAATAAGAATTTAGTAATTCTGTTGATGGGAGAGCTGGGACAGATTCCATCTCACTTTCCAATAGCTTTGTGGGTTCTACAGTGCTAACAGGAACAAAAAGCAAACAGGGAGCAGATCTGTGAAGTAAGAAGGTGTCATTTTTACATTATCATTTTTCTGACCATAACTGCAGTCTAAGCAGTTACCGTATTGTCACATAGTTATTCCCGCTCTGATTTTTCAAACTTCCCAGCTAACTCAAATTAACTCCTTCAGCAGCATTTCTCAGTTCACTACTGCCATGGGCTAGTTAGATGTTACAAAGGCTTGGAACTTTATATTGTTTTATTCATGCGAGTTGGTGATTAATTGCTAGTATTAAAATAATAATGATCTATTTAATTAATACTGAATTACAATGGACATCCCCTAGAATACTGTTGATGACATTAATACCATTCAGATTATTATGATGAAAACCAAAGGAATTAATAATCATTTAGGCTATTATTAATTAATATTTAGTCACTTTACCAGAACTTTCCTATTAAATAGAATGTAAATGCTTTTTTAATACTAGATATCGTGTGACAATAAAATAGAAAAAAATATTTGTGGGCACCATTTTCTACTTTTATATGCCATTATCTAGATTTCTAGCAAACCGTTCTACACATCTTCGTTATCACCACTTTTGGGTTCACTTTCCAAATGAATCTAATTTAAGCTATTATTTTATTAAATAGTGGGTCTTTTCTTCAGTTCCACAAGATGACATTAAAAATACCTACAACATTTTCGTCTCCCTCATACACATACTTCAGCAGCATCAGTTAGCTCTAATACACAGTCTCTAAGTGTTACATTATAAGATGCTATTTTGAAAACCCAAATTATTTAGGACCCTATTCTGCCACTTTTACTCACATTGAACAGTACCTTACTCTGGAATACTAACATTAATTTCAACAGAAAGCTGGCAGAATCAGGTCCTGAGACAGTTTGAAATGACAGGAAAGAACAAAGAAAATATTTTCTGATTTTTAGGGACATTTGAATGTTCCTGGTTTCCACCAAAAAATGTCTGAATGAGTTTTAACCTACAGAATAATTGCATGTTCCAATATCCTATCAGGGACTAAATAAAATAATGTTGACAAATCAGATTATTTTGTTGGTTGGTTGGAAATTAAAGAGCCAGATAGAATTGCTCTGAAAATTATGTTACAAAAATCATAACTGCACTAGAGGAACCAGTGTCATGTCAATGAAAGACTACATAGGACCCAACTGACAATTGTGATGTTTGTCTGGCTGTGTATTATGAGCTAATCAGTGTGGTATTTACCTTGTAAAAATTACATGAAATCACATGGGCTTTTCAAAAATGCCTCAGGCAGATAGGAGCACTAATCCTATTGACTTTCAATAAGATTTATTCTTTTCAAAACACCAACCCCGATGATATTTTGTTCTCTTCACTTATTCCAGGCACATGAATTTCACTTTTTTCCCCTTCCCAACTATTGACTTAGTTATTCTGCTGGGAGATTAGTGTTATTGAGGGAATCTAGGCCAAGGAGATGGGTCTTACATTTTGACCTGAAGGCAGTGATTGCTGGTATTAAAAGCTGCTAATAGCTCAAACAACATCAGCATGTCCAATTAGCCTCTGTCCATAACTACAAGAATAGCATCTGAAGCCTGAATAGGTCTAGAGTGAGGTCTATGTGATTGCCCATTTTTAAAAAAATGTGGTTCCAAACACTTACACCCTATTCAGTAATACTTTCCACTTATTCATCTGCAAAGTGCTTTACAGACAATAATTAATCCCATATTACTGCTTTAGCGCTTGGATTTAACCTTCACTCACAATATTGTGTCTATAAGGATGCATATCTTGCACCATTACTATCTCCAATTTACCTGTGAGTAAACTTTGACACAGAGATGTTAGTGACTTATCCAAGAACACAGAAGTCATTAAAAAGAACAGGAGTACTTGTGGCATCTTAGAGACTAACGAATTTATTAGAGCATAAGCTTTCGTGGGTTACAACCCACTTCTTCGGATGCATATAGAGTGAAACATATATTGAGGAGATGTATATACACACATACAGAGAGCATGAACAGGTGGGAGTTGTCTTACCAACTCTGAGAGGTAAGACAACTAAACCTAACCTAACCTAAAGCAAATACTCACCAGTAACCACACATCACTGAACAAAAACACTGACCCAGGAACCTATCCTTGTAACAAAGCCCGATGCCAACACTGTCCACGTATCTATTCAAGTGACATCATCATAGAGCCTAATCACATCAGCCATACCATCAGGGGCTCGTTCACCTGCACATCTACCAATGTGATATATGCCAGCATGTGCCAGCAATGCCCCTCTGCCATGTACATTGGCCAAACCGGACAGTCTCTACGCAAAAGAATTAATGGACACAAATCTGACATCAGGAATCATAGTACTCAAAAACCAGTGGGAGAACACTTTAACCTGTCTGGCCATTCTATGACAGACCTGCGGGTGGCTATCTTAAAACAGAAAAACTTCAAAAACAGACTCCAACGAGAGACTGCTGAGCTGGAATTGATATGCAAACTAGACACAATCAACTCAGGATTAAATAAGGACTGGGAATGGCTGAGCCATTACAAACATTGAATCTATCTCCCCTTGTAAGTATTCTCACACTTGCTTCTTATCAAACTGTCTGTACTGAGCTATCTTGATTATCACTTCAAAAGTTTTTTTTCTCTTACTTAATTGGCCTCTCAGAGTTGGTAAGACAACTCCCACCTGTTCATGCTCTCTGTATGTGTGTATATATATCTCCTCAATATATGTTTCACTCTATATGCATCCGAAGAAGTGGGTTGTAACCCACGAAAGCTTATGCTCTAATAAATTGGTTAATCTCTAAGGTGCCACAAGTACTCCTGTTCTTTTTGAGGATACAGACTAACACGGCTGCTACCCTGAAACAGAAGTCATTGTCATAGCTTGGTCTAGGAGTCAAGAGTTACTTGCTCCAAGTCCTTTAATGAGACCACTATATAGCATACCTCTACCTATTGGTAGTTTGGTATCCAAATGTGCAGAGGCACACAAAAGATTAACCTGAACAGATTCTAAATTTATATAAATAAAAAGCAGAGGCTTTATCTGTACTTATACAGCACCCAGTACACTGAGGTGCCCATCCTCATGGAGGCCTTAGGATCCTACTGTAATGTAAATGTAAATAGTATCAGCTATCACTAATGGGGGTGGCATATGGATTAGCTTTTGAAAGTATCAGAGGATGGAAGGTTATACAAGAATACTTAACCCTTTCCAGCCCTGTTTAACGTGTTCAGGTAGGCTATTCACTCCATAGGCTGCACCTGGAGGAAGAGCCAGGGAGCAGGGACTTAATTGCAAGCAGGCTCAGCTGGGCAGGAAGAGACGGCGCCTATAAAGCCAGGAAGCTGGCAACAGATTGAGGCAACAGTCACTCCCTGGGAAGAGGGAGGAGGGTTTGGAGATGGTACTCCCAGAAAAAGGGGGAAGCCAGGAGTGGTAGGAAGCAGTCCAGGGAAGAAGCAATGAGGGCTGGGAGAGTAAAGCCCAGAACTGCTGGATTAAAGGTCCCTGGACTGGAACCCAGAGTACAGGGCAAGCCAGGGTTCCCGTACCAGCCATTAAAGGATTAGCGCCTGAGGCAGTGAATGGGAAGACTGCCCAGGACTGCTGAAAGAAAGACTTTGATAAACACCGGAACGGGGAGGCACAGATAGTGACCTGGCCAGAGGGACAAGTCACGAAGAAAACCCTGTGGTTTCTGGAATGAGAGAGGAACTGCAGACATAAGAGAAAGACAGTGTGACATCGCGTGACCACATGAAGAAGTGTGGATCTTGAGAGCCAGAGTGACCAAGAGGAGGCTCCAGACAAGCAGTGAGTGGAGCACCCCATGACAGATTTAGAAATATAAGAGTCCAACCCATCAAGGACTTCACATGCCAAATTCTTATTGAAGATGGAGTAGACTATTTCTTTGACTGGGGTTCTTTGCATATTTCTTTATATTAAAAACCATCAACGTGCAGCTGGAAGGATTCATTTATTTCTTTATTGACTGCCTTTCATTTTTTAAAATCAGTGGATACAATGAGCATGTTTTGTGTGCATACTGGTTTCATTTTCTTGAACCCTGTTTACAACAGATTGAGTGAAGTCTATGACTCCAACCTTGGAAAAGGGATGGCAATACACTTAGGCACTCTATGGGAGCCTAATGTGACCATATATGGACACTCTTAAAAGCTTTGAATAAGAATCAGGTTCCATGGATCTATAACATAAGATGCTCCTAGAACTTCCATATATCTGCAGCCCCTCCTAAGGAGGCCAAGAATGCATCATTATCCTGGATATCCTCAGCACATTTTACTCTTTCTATCAAATGATATATTTTGATATCATTGGGCATACTAAGAAATTTTACATAAAATCTTTGAAATTCTCCATCTCTAAATTGACAACTATGTGTACATATGCTTATGCTTGCAAAATGCATTGAATTTCTTATAGATTTCATTTAATAAAAATACTACATTTCTATGTGTAGTAAATATTAACTAGGTGTGTCTGTTGTATATAACTAATTTCTACTGTGTATGGTAAGAGAAAATGACATAATAAAATCAATATTTTCTGTAATATAATTAATGCAAGTGTTCAAAAAAAATTCTGTACATAACATATTGATAGTTAGACATCTGTTATAAAATTTCTGTGACTGGCTGAAGATTCCAACTCACACATTATTTTTTCTCAAAGGAATATGTCTGTAATAGTTGGGGGGAATGGGAGAGTCAGTGAGTGGTCTACACAATGAGACAGGAAAACTTACATTAAAGTTAATTTTAGAATGAAGATTAATAGATTTCATGCTTTTGACCAGAAACTCCTGGTTGAACTACAGCATAGCTCTTGGAAAGACATCCAATCTTGATTTAAAGACTTTGAGTTATGGAGAATCTCTCATATTGCTATGTATATTGTTCCAATGGTTAATTACCCTCACTATTAAAATGTTCACTTTATTTCTGGTCTTAATTTGTCTAGCTTCAGTTTTCAGCAGTGGATACCATTATGCCATTGTCTGCTAGAACCAAGAGCCTTCTGCCACCAGAAATCTTATCCCCATGCAGGTATCTTAATGTAGAAAAAGGGACTAAGGGAATTCTTAGCCATACTCTATTTGCAGAACAGGACATGAATATTTGAATAATGTCTGTGGGAGGGAGGTGGTTCTGGGAGGCTTGAAAGTCTGAGGAGATGCCACTCTCCCTTTATTTGGTGAGTGTTGCACCAGTCCCCAGATCCAGACCTAGAGTTGGCTCCCAGTTACCTACAGTGTCAGTAAATCTCTAGGTATGCTTCCTGTGTACTGGGAAGCAGGCCCGGACCCATTGGCCAGAGGTAATAAACCCCACAAAACAAACAAACCTGTCCAAAACATGGGGAAGATGGGAGTGAGGTGAGGGGGGAAGAAGTATCAGAGATATATGTCTATGGGTGTCTCGTTCCCCAAGCACTGGAGTAGTATGAGCTGAGTAAGGTCCTTACTCCTGCTCCAGACATTCAATTTTTAAAATTATCTGCTGATCACTAATACAGGAAGGCCAGCTTGTGGTGAAATCCATTTCCACTAAAGCACATTCACGTACCCAAGCATGGCTTTTCTCATTCCACATTCATGGCACTAAAGGAAGCAGAAAAGAGCATAAGTAAAAATAACCTGTTCAGGGTGTAAAGTTTACTCTCAATGTCTGCTGAGTCAATTTGAGCACCTACTTCTCAAGACATGACCCAAATCCTATGGACTTTACTGGCCTGATCCAAAACCTTTTGGCATCTTACCATTGACTTCACTAGACTTTTGAATAGGTTCTTATAGCATAAATTCCTCATCTCATCCACTTAAGCATTGCTTAACCCAGTGCAAAATTGGCCCCTCAGTCTTACAGTTTCTGCAATGTCAGAATTAGAAATCGTTAACACTAACCTGATTTTCATGAATATAAAATAGCTAAAATAAACTCCAAAACAATCCAAAACACAAGTTCATGGTAGCACATTCCAGCTTATATATGTTAGTGATTTATAATAGTATGGTTTTATTTTGCCAGTAAAAATAATACAGTCAACTACTGAAAAAATTTTAATAATTTAAAGATTCAAAAAGTCTATGAAGTCACAATATGGTTATACATAACTACAAGTTACTTTAATTTTCACGTGTTCACTGGTAGTGGTTTTTAAGTGGTAGCCACTTAGAAAACAGGCTATTTGCACTAGTACAATACTGTTCATAAAGTTGTGCTTACAGTTATAAGCTCCTTGCTGAATGACTGAAGCTCAGAACACAGCTGTTACTTCCTAAACTGCACACTTATGATTTGAAATTGTAAAATAGTGGTTCATTAATACCAAACAAGATACTACCACATTAAACTAAGCACTATAATTAGGTGGTTTTGTCTCTCAATGCTGAGGAGAGTTGTACTAATGTCAGCAGCCAAGAACAGCAATAATTCTCAGCCACATGCATATTAGCATGTCTCTCCCAGAAGCACCATTTGGTACGACATTCTAGTCTGCTCAAAAAGATGTCCAAGAAGTTTAGAATGATGAGATCATTTTGGTTTATCAAGTAAAAGGTTTGCATTTTTGCCTGGTCTAAAGGACCAATGAACATTTAAATATAACATCTCTCAAAACCCACCAGAATTAATAATAATAAAAAAGCAATGCCATTGGGCTTCATTTCAGCAAAGAACTTAAAGCACTCATTGAAGTCAAAGCATGTGAAAGTTAAATACATACTTAAGTACTTTGCTAGATCAGGGCCTATGCCAATGGAAAGCTGGGATTTTAAGTTTTAAGCCCTGAATGTTCATTGGGAATGTAAAGGGATGTTAATATTTGTACCTCAGCTGTCATTTCAATTAAAGTCTAAAAGACCATTTGAGTCCCATTTGCTGCTGACATGATGAATATTTGCTGTTTCCACATTCAAGAGGAAGATGTTTGACTTATTCAGATATTATAGTATGATATTTTCTCTATTTAGTCTGATCTGCTTGTGAAATCATCAGCAGTATGAGTCTGAAATGGCCTATTAGACTTAGCTAGATAGGGTGACCAGATGTCCTGATTTTATAGGGTCAGTCTCAATTTTGGGGTCTTTTTCTTATATAGGCTCCTGTTACCCCCCATCCCCTGTCCCGATTTTTCACACTTGCTCTCTGGTCACCCTATAGCTAGAAGATGGAGCCAGCTGGTTTTTCTTTACCTTTTGTGTGACTAACTGAATTTTCAGATCTTTAATATACTAAAACAAATGTATTAGCTAGTTGACACTCATGCTTTTTTATCACCTATAGGTAGGGCCTTACCAAATTCATGGCCATGAAAAATGCATCAGGGACCGTGAAATGTGGTCTTTTGTGTGCTTTTACCATACAGTTTTCATGGGCGAGACCAGTGTTTCTCAAATTGGGGGTCCTGACCCAAAAGGGAGCTACGGGAGTGGGGGCCCTCACAAGATTATTTTAGGGGGGTCGCGGTATTACCATCCTTACTTCTGCGCTGCCTTCAGAGTTGGGCAGCCAGAGAGTGGTGGCCACTGACTGAGGCAGCGCAGAAGTAAGGGTAGCAATACCATACCAGGCCACCCTTACTTCTATGCCAGCAGCCCCAGCTCTCCAGCCGCCCAGCTCTGAAGTCAGCACTGCCACCAGCACCAGCGCAGAAGTAGGGGTAGCAGTACCCGCAACCCCCCTACAATAATCTTGCAATGCCCTGCACAACTCCTTTTTGGGTCAGGACCTCTAAAATTACAACAACATGAAATTTCAGATTTAAATATAGCTGAAATAATGAAATTTACCATTTTTAAAATCCTATGACTGTGAAATTGACCAACATGGCCTATGGATTTGTCAGGGCCTTATCTGTAGGTAGATGTCTATACTGCAATTAAACACCAGTGGCTGGTCTGTGTCAACAGACTCGAGCTGGGGCTGCAGGGCTGTTAAATTGCAGTGTAGACATTTGGGCTTGGACTGGAGCTCAGGCCCTGAGACTCTTCTCCCACCCCCCGGCAGGGTCTCGGAACTCGGGCTCCAGCAAAGCCTGAACATCTACACTGCAGTTTTAAAGCCAAATAGCCCAAGTCAGCTGACACGGGCCAGCCACAGGGGTTTAATTGCAGGGTAGATATACCCTTAGTTACTCAAATGGCACCCGTTACCATCGCATCTGATTGCCTCACAATCTTTAAAGCATTTGTCCTCGGAACACTCCTGGGCTGTACTATCATTTCAATTTTGCAGAATGAGGAACTGAGACAGAGACAGACTAAGCGCAACATCATTCAAGAAGCTTGCAGAAGAGCAGGGAATTGAACCCAGGTCCAAGGCTAGCATTCTGAATCATTCTTTCCATGTTTAAGAGCCGCTGTTTCATGTACTTGCCAGGCCAAAGAAATATTTTGGCAGTTTGTTAACTCTTCAAAGGCATTGGTACTGGACCTATGATCAGAAAGAAAGTAGGTTCCTGTATCCTACCCATATCTGCACCACTTAGCTGCACCCAGAAGCTAGAATCTCCAAAGCACTACCATCCAATCTAAGGGTACGTCTATACTTACTTCCTGGTCCGGATGTAAGCGATCGATCTTCTGAGATCGATTTATCGCGTCTTTTCTAGACGCGATAAATCGATCCCGGATCGATCCCGGAAGTGCTTGCCGTCGACGCCGGTACTCCAGCTCAGCGAGAGGAGTACACGGCATCGACGGGGGAGCCTGCCTGCCGCGTCTGGACCCGTGGTAAGTTCGGACTAAGGTACTTCGAATTCAGCTACGTTACTAATGTAGCTGAATTTGCGTACCTTAGTCCGAAGTGGGGGGTTAGTGTGGACCAGGCTTAACAGTACAGTACCCAGTGCCACCACTTCTGATATGCCTGACCTGAGGGTGGAGAGAGGGGTTTGTCCGGGGTGAAAGAAAAGAGGAGTTGTCTGCCCACATTAAAGAGGAGGCATGCCTGCGGTAGCCTGTGGTCTGTAATTCGGCCAATCCACTCTAAGAAAATTGCATGAGATCACCACCATATCCCAGCTCTTGCTTAGACTTTCAGTCAAGCTGATCACTTTGTTCAGGAGGAAATAATTAAAATGCATATGAGTGTTTTTTTATTTTATTTAATTTTTAACTCCACTGGTTATTGTACAGAAGATGGAGCCAACAGAACAAACCATCCTAAACTTGTACAATTCATTAATGAATGTTTAGAAAACCCTTCAAGATCCTTGGAGGAAAGGTGCTATACAATGCAAAGCATTATCATCATCATGAAACAGACTGCTCAAGAGGACTAAGAAAATGACGAAAAAAACCCCAATTTCATATTCAGCCAAGAAATATTTTAATGTTACCTATGAACCTTTAAAGTCTACACAATGTAGCAACCAGGGCTGATGCCAGAGATAGGGTGACCCAATGTCCCGATTTTATAGGGACAGTCCCAATTTTGGGGTCTTTTTCTTATATAGGCTCTTATTATCCCCCACCCTCTGTCCCAATTTTTCACATTTGCTGTCTGGTCACCCTAGCCAGAGAGGACAGTGGAGGTAGCTGAGACAGTTGTTCCAGTCCTGTGCATGAGATGCTGATGCTCATTGGTACCTCTAGTGGTGGGTCAGTGCTGATGCACTGCTCTATAGAGCAACACAGGGTCTCACTAAGTTCAACAGCAACAGGAGGCTGAGGTGGCAATGCCATTAGCAGCAGCAGCTGTAGAAGAGAGCCAGCAGCAGGTGCCTGCCAAGGAGGTGCCAGGCAGCATGAAGAGAGCCTGAAATGCAGCCCTGAACAGCCCCTGGCTATTCTGAGATCCTAGAAAAGGCACAAAATGGAAGGCAGACTGGGAATGGGGCAAAACAAGGGCACAGGGGACACAAATGATGAGAGATGTGAAAAGATGAAGGGAGGTGGAAAAAAAGGGCAGAGACAAGGGAGTGTGTGAGAAAAGGGCAGAAATAGAGGGCAGAGAAAAGGGGGGAAACAGAAAATGGAAGGAGGGAGCCAAGGCCATCAATGTGAAGGGGGAAGGAGGAAAATAATAAATGGGGGACAGAGACAAGGTAAGAGGGTGAGTCCTCTGGGAGAAAGGGGGAAAACAGAGAGGATGGCGTAGAGCTCCCACCTGTGAGGGAGCAGCCCTGCTTGTATTTCGTCTCCTAAACCCAGTAAATCTTGGGTGCAGCGCTGGCAACAGCCCACCTCCTACTGAAAAAGCATGGATAAGGAAGGCATATGGCTCAGAGCAACGTAGATACCCCCAGTACAGCAAGATAACAGGAAGTTTCCTTATGAACAGTGTAGTATTTTAGAGAAAACTGATTTGTTTTCTGAAACCATCTCTCTGATTCCAAGTGGAAAAGATGAGTTTGGCCTTCTGACTGGTAAAGATAAGGTTGGGAGGTAGTGTTTGTTAGTAGTTGCAGTAAGTCACCTATTTGCTTCTGTTCACAGATGAATTTTATAGGTTACAGTTCTCACTTGAAAAAGTAAACCAATTCTCTCTGTTTCCAAATGCTCCCCCATATGTCCTTCTGCTCTCCATCAACATTGAGTGTCTATAGTAGACATTAGCAACAAAGAATATGTAGCTATTTCATGTAGGATACCCTGTGCATGGGACAGCTGTTAGAAATCATTTTAGACACTGGATCATCTTAACCTCCATCTCTTTTTTCATTTAGATTCCAATATGTGAAAGATGGTTAATAATTCTAAGGTGGTTTCATGGCATATTAGTACATGAACATTTTGAAGGACAATGTGGAAATGTACATATGTTTTGCTAACAGGAAAATATTAACTGTTCCCGTTAAACAGTGACACTTAGGGGTTTGATTTAATTAATCAATCTAATTTCCATTTGTATAGTGTGTCATGAGGGTAACTCTATGTTCCCAGAAGAGTTTTTTTTAAATTACATTTCATGGCTTCCCAATCATCTTATTTTCCATGCTCAAAGGAAAACACCGGCAACTCTTTTTTTCAATCTGTGCTGATAGATAGTCTATGCTTTCCGTAAAATACAAAGGAGAAATGAAAATATCATCAATTTGAACACTTTTGGGACACATTACTTACTGTGGTGGCACAGTGGATGTCTTTCCACACAGTGGCTTCCCTGGAGAGATCAGAGACTTCAAAAAAGTTATCAAGAATAACTTCCCCAATCATGTCATGTCTAGAAAATCTGTCAAAATCATATACACTGAAATGCAATTTCCTGTTGCTGAGCTGATCATAGGCTACAGGAAACTGAAAGGTTTCATCAAAGACAGGATTTAAAGTCTTTCTGTGAACCCGTGTCTGAAACTTCTTTTTCCTGTCTGGGAGAAGGTAAATCTTAACGTACGGATCTGAGGTTCCTGTAAAGTCTTTAGCAGGTAGATCTAAGGCTTTGACAATGGTAACAACAAGGAGTTCATTTTCATAATCATACCGGAGAGCAAAGTTAAGTTTCCCACAGATTTTCACATCTTCTTGCTTGTCTTCTGAATCAACAGACTTCTGTTTATAGAGTTCTGGTTTTATTCGCCCAATGCTGGTTGTCGTCTCACCCCGTTGTAAAATCGGATCTGTCCCCATGTTAAAATCAACACTGGACACTTGCATCTGCCTTGGCAAGTGCCTCCTGAAAGAATTATGCCTGCACACACAAAAAATTAGCTTGGATTATCTCCATGAAAATGTATGGGTTTTCCCAAATAAAAATATGAACAAAAATTCTAAACAAATCAAAGCTTAGGTTTAAAAACAATGACATTGCTGTGCAAATCCAATCTTGAACTATGAATTACCATTAACACCATACAACATAATTTTACATGAAAATGGAATTTCTTATCCCAAAGGACACCCAATTTCCTAGCAATACAACACATACCTTGTTTTGAAAAATGTGTACCTGAAACTGCAGTAGAAATTATACGACTCCCCAAACTTCAGTAAGGCTAAAACATCACGGTAAATTAATACCTTCATTTTTAGTAAGTTTGGTAGGTGCCATGTGATTTTTTTTTAATAATCAGAATGGTCAGGACTTCAGTTTTATATCTCATAAAATAGGAACTCTAACACTGATCCCTAGCACCAGGCTGGGGTATTAGTACAGTGCTGTTATACAGGAAAACATACCACCTGCCACTCATCATCAACACTTCCTGTAACTCTTGGGCATGCCTTGGAGGTTTTCCATCTAAGTATTTAACAGGTTCAACACTTCTCAACTTGCGAGATCTGAAAAGACCATAAGGAACTAGGCCTGCAGGTAAAAGTATAGCATTTAACCAGTAGAGGCCCTAATCCTGTAAAGATTTATAAACGTGTTTAAATCTTTTCAGGATTGAGGTTATAGTTGGGTTCCGATTTGTGTTTTAACATTTAACATTGAATTCTAGCTGTTCTATAGTTTAAAGGTTTATTAGACATTTTTATGTTCCACTTTTTCCTGCTTTCCTATTCACCCTACAGTGTGTCAGAAGATGAATTCACTTAACGATACCAGACGAAATTATTTTTAATTCCTCCTAATTTGGATTGCAGTATAGTACATTCATGATACTTAAGGCCTTATGCGGTCTACAATAACAGTGGGAATTTTGCCATTGCCTTCAAAAAGAGTAGGATCTGGCCTAGTATGTGTTTTACAGTAGTATAAAATGTAGGATAATATACTTGCTATATTTAATCTGGTGAAGACTTTGTGTAACCTAAATGTCCATTCAATTTTTCTGCCATTATAAAATTTCCCTGGCATATTACCACCCTTGTAAGCTGTGCTGTAACAAACTCAGATGGCTCCTATGACTACACTTATACTTAGCTGCCATTAAAAACCAATTTAATTGTCAGAATTTCCTCTCTTTTGCACAATCTATTACTTATTAATGCCAGATGTAAATGTGCATTATTGCTCAGTTCCCCCACAGTTCAGCAAGAGGAGTCACAGCTGTATGTTTATTGCTTTAAACCAGGAAGACAAATTCTCCATTTGAAAATGATTGTGAGTAATTTCATGGAAAATATTCTTATTTATGCTGTATGGGAGAGGCTGCACAATGAACAAAACTGCTGTGGATCCTCTGAGCGCTGCACCAAGGGGGCAATCTGCAGCCATTAAATAATAAACAAGAACATTTTCCATTCTGGATGCCTTAGGGGTGTTGAGTGCAGGGAACAGTCCTCTCAACACAGCCATAATTTGGATTTGAACTGGTTCTAAGAAATCTAAGTATTTCAAACCTGAAAGTTAGATGAATAAAACACACTTCTGATTGCACACATTTCTGCATCAGAGAGAAACTCTCAAACGGAACTCTAATCAAATTTAAAAAAATAAGTTATATATAGGTTCAGGTGCCACAAATGTCCTCGACTCTGCCTGCAAATTTGGAGGGATTTATAATCACAGATTTAAAAAAAAAATGTTTTCCTCCTCCATGTTGTCTGAAAAAATCTACACAAACAGGAGAATCTGACTATGCAGTGGGAACTGTGAAACAAACTGCTGTCAGAGGAACAAAGTAAGCAAACTGGAAACATACAAAAAAGGTTCTTTGATCTCTTGCATTGATAATGATCTGAGGTATCATTTGTAAAAATAGTAGGTAACATTTTTCAAACAAATGTAATTTCTAAGTTGCAAGAGTCCTTTCAAAATTAAAAACGTTTACATACACACGCACCGTAATATCCTCCAATGAAACTAGTCACGATTTGTAAGTGTCACTTGATAAAACGGTACAGCTGTAGGATTGCTCGCTGTGGGAACCAAGGCTCAGTAGCACTTTTACTCTACTAAGCCAATGCCCTAATTACACAGTACCTAGTGAATGTTCTGAGTCACAACTTTTCAACAAGACAGCTAATTACTCTTTTAATTATTAAGGTGCTTCACTGTTGTCATGGCAACATAGTTATGTTCCTTTTTTCTGCAATAACAAAGGGATTAATGACTGTTATACTGAAGTGCAAGGATCTCAGCCAATCACATTGTGGGGATGCCATATAGTTACAGACTCACACCTCTACCAGGGCTTTGAGTGACAAGAGAGCGCAGGTCCATGCACTCTGATTCACTACTGCCCCTAAAAGCATCATCATAAATAATAATATCTAGCTCTTATATAAGATTGTTCATCAGTAGATTTGAAAGTTCTTAAGACTGGCCTCCACATCCCCCAAACAAGCATGATTTCCTCAGATCAGATAAGAAAAACTTTGTGTCATAAATGTTTACTCCCTAGAGATTCTCCAGTAATGATAATAATAGTAATTATATAACAATGAGTAACATGACAGTGCTTTCTGTTAACTGAGTAAGAACCACACCCAAAGAAATAAGATCAGATGGATGATACTATGATTAAGGCACTGGACTGGAAGTCAGGATATATGAGTTCAATTATTAGCTCTTTCACAGACTTCCTGTGTGACCTTGGGCAAATCACTTAGTCGGCTGTTTAGCCAAACATATAAGTACATGCTTAACTTTAAACGTGCTTAAATTAATCCCTAGAATGGAACATAAGCACATCCTTAAGTACTTTGCTGAGTATGTATGGACCTAAGGATGTGCTTAAGTACTTTGCTTTAAGACAAAGGTGGGCAAACTATGGCCCGCGGGCCACATCTGGTCCGCGGGACCCTCCTGCCCGGCCCCTAAGCTCCTGCCCCGGGAGGCTAGCCCCCAGCCCCTCCCCTGATGTTCCCCCTCCCCTGCAGCCTCAGCTCGCTCTACCACGGGTGCAATGCTCTGGGCAGTGGGGCTGCGAGCTCTTTCTGGACAGTGCAGCTGCAGAGCCGCGGCCTGACCCGGTGCTCTGTGATGTGCAGTGGTGTGGCTGGCTCCAGCCGGGCGCTGTGGCTGCCTGTCCTGGTGCTCTGGGTGGTGTGGCTGTTGCGCCGCCAGCCACCGGTGCTCCAGGCAGCGTGGTAAGGGGGCAGGGAGCAGGGGGAGTTGGATACAGGGCAGGGAAGTTCGGGGTGGTGGTCAGGGGGCAGGGGTCTGGATAAGAGTCAGGGTGGACAGAGGGCAGGGATTCCCAGGAGGCAGACAGGAAGGAGAGGGGGGGGTTGGATGGGGCAGCGGGGGGCAGTCAGGGGCAGGGGGATGTCAGGGGACAGGGAACAGGGGGGTTGGATGGGGCAGGAGTCCCAGGGGGGACGTCAGGGGGCGAGAAGCAGGAGGGGTCCAATAGGGGGCAGGGCCGAGCCACGCCTGGCTGTTTGGGGAGGCACAGCCTCTGCTAACTGGCCCTCCATACAATTTTGGAAACCTGATGCAGCCCTCAGGTCAAAAAGTTTGCCTGCCCCTGCTTTAAGATCATGGTGACTCAGTTCCTCATCTGTAAAATGGGGGTTGTGTTGTGTTTTGATAATACTTCTTTTCTCCCAAACTTTATCTATCTTGTCCAGTTAGATTGTAAGCTTTTCAGGGCCTCTTTGTATAATGGGGCTGCATTTTCAGTTGGGGCCTCTAGGCATTACTGTAGTACAAATAATAAAGAGTAATAATTTGGCCTTTGGCCTTAGAGTTTACTTAACCCAATATAGGATTATTAACTTGCACAGAGAAAGCACATTCACGTTATAAACTAATTATAAAATAATGAATCGAGCAGACAGTTTGGACACTCTTATTTCTCCTTTTGTATGATACAAAGATATGGGGACTTGCAATGAAATTGTAAGGCAGTAAGTTAGTCTGTTAGTGGTTGCTCCAGCCATTAAGCATAAGGTTTTCTCTCTCTTATTTTTAATCATATAATATAACTATGATGTTCCAATTATCTAAATAAATGTCTAGTCCTTTTTTCAATCCTAGACTCCTAGTCTGAATCCTACTGTGGTAATTAGTTCCATAGGTCAATTTTGCCCTGCATTTTTTTCCCATTCGATCAGCTTGTAATTTCTTGCCTTTCAGTTTTGTTGAAAATTCCCTTGGTCTTGTATTATAAGCAAGGGTAAATAGATGCATCCAATTTACCATGAATTATTTTGTGTACTTCTATTATCTCCCCTCTTATTCCTCTCCTCTCTAAACTGAACTGTCCCAGTCTTTTCAATATCTCCTCAGAGCAAAGTCTCTCCATGCCACGAAAGATTTTCATTTCTGCCTTTGGAACTCTTCTATTTTTCCTATCTCTGTTGACTATAGTAGGAGTTTTGAGCTCAACACCTCTGAAAATCTGTTTGTACGCACGTCAACTTGGGCACCCGAAAATGGAAGCATCCAAAGTTAGAAGCTACCTTTGCAGATTTGGCCTTAGGGACTTTCCCGAGCTCACACAGTGAGTTAGTGGCAGAGTTAAAAATGGAATCTGAGACTCCTCATAGTCTTGCATTCACCCCACTAGGCAGTAGCTGCCTCCTGCAGATTTCAGCTACCCCCTTCCTTTCTCTAGTTTGATAAATTTAAAGTAGCTTTTGCAGGAGAGATTATTTGCTTTTTAAGAAATTAAACTCCTATTTAGTTAATCTCAGCGGATGAGCTGGAGGAAGGAAAGAAGAGGAAAGAAAGAAGCTGGGCTGAAGGAATTGATTTGGGAGTGTCACAGAGTAGGAAAGAGGAACTTAATATTTTCCACCATGAGACCAACTTCTCTTTTAGCGATGCTATGGATTGTACTTCTTGATAGTTTCAATTCTCACCTTCTGTTATAGCGAATTAAATCAAGGGCTGTTTAATAAACCCAGTTTAGATTTTTCAGTAGTTAAACTAAAGTTGCAAATGGCCAGAGGGCCACAAACTGCTTTTGAAAGGACTTCTGGTATCCTGGGGAAGAAAGAGACCAAACAATTCAAGAACTTTTTTAAAAGATAAAGTTAGATGAAATTTGTTAGAAAACAAATGTAGGTAAGGGTAACTTTGTAACTTACGCCCCACTAAGAACTCCAGAATGGATGGCTATGTTACAATAAATAGCTCAAAATTATTTTTAAAAAGTTATTGTTTCCTTTCTGAAAATGTAAATGATCAGTAATCATTTACATAACATATGTGTTCCTGGGCCTCTAGTGAGTGTAGTTCTCAAGTGGATGAAGGTACAAAGCCAAAATGTACCCAAGAGGTGCAACAGTGGTGCAGAAATGTTCACCCTGTTATAGTTTACTGCTTAATTGGGACCAAGACACTGAAGAATGACTTTTTTTAATAAGCCAAACTTCTTCATATTATTACAAACTATGACAATGATATAAAATGTTCCAGTTAAGCTGAGAAACATTGATTTCCTGAACATGTCTCTGTGTTAAAAATACTATCCATAAATTGTGATCAGACACATTGTTAGGTTTTGAATAATTTATTATACAATTATAGTTATAATCAGTTAATATCATGCAGTTTGTTTTATTAACAATTAACTAATGCAAGAAGACCAAAAATGTATCTCATTTGCATAACAGACTCCTGTCCAGATCTTCTGCTCTAAATCTAAGTTCAGCATAGGTAATGGGGGATATTAAGGGTTGGTTACACTCCCTAATTCTCTGCTCCAGTACAGGTTAGAGAAGCCTAGGAGCTACTCTAACTTTAGCCACCTGGCAAACTTTACTGATTGGCTATGCTCAGCTGGCAGATGGTCTGAGTGCAATGCATTCTGGTCATTTTCTGTTGTGACATGCCTTTGCTGAATAGTGCTTCTGCTGAGAGTGGTGTAGAAGCCAGCTACACCACTTCTATATCTGCTAGGGACTCTCCTACCACTACAGGTATCCTAACAAGGAAGCTGTAGCCAGATTCTCAAAGTGACACAAAAGGGACTGAGCAATCCAGAGAATTGACCTTTGTGTCTGCTCTCCTGATATATAAAGTTTTGAATCATGATAATTACACTACTGAGCGTGGGAGGTTCAAGGAGCAGTAGGCAAACAGCTATATGAAACAACTATAGGTATGGGGAAAAGGTATTTGTAAATACAGAAAGGACCATGTGGAACGCTACTGTGAAACTTTTATGGGGGATCTGATTCTAAAAATACACAAGAAAGTATTTTGTATGATAGAAACTCAGCTTTGAGGGGAACCCTAAAAGGGCTATGTCTCCAAAGATCCTACTGTCAAATGGCAGCTCCAAAGCCAGGAGAGCTGAAAGGCCAATCTGAGTGAACGTTTCCCCTTGATAATCTGGAATGAGCAGAGAGAAAGACCCCCTGGAAACACTACCAGCTGATACCAGTGAGAAGAGGAGAAATCACTGCTTATACTCCTTAAGATTGTCCCCAGCGCCAAAACTTTTTATGGTTTTAGGGTCTGATCCAACGTCCATTAGAAATCTACAGGAATACTTCCATGGACTTGAATGGGCTTTGGATCAGGATCGTAGGAGCTGTTTCCTTTCCTATATGATACCACACATAGTACTTGGGTTTGTTGTGTAGCTAGAGGTTTCTTCTATTCATTGACTGATGTTTCTTGGAGGTTTACACAACCTGATGGAAATTTTGGGGCATGAAAAGTGATGGTATGGACAAGAACCTTCCACTTAATATCAAACTATTCTATGTAATATTCTCGTCATGTTAAATAGTACCAATTTTGGTCACTTTCTGGCCAGAATGACAGTTATGATTTCATGGATGTCTCTCCAGCATTTTAAAAATGTTTCATGTAACAAGTCAGATTCTGTGCTCCGCCTCTTAGGAAGTGGAGCACTGGACTTGGAGCCCAGACAATATGGGAGAAAAAGATGGCTTTAAGCCATCTGTGCACCTTCCTAATTCAAGCATGTTTAAGAGGATTGTGCAGTTCCTGGTGTGAATGAGACCTTCCCCCAGGAATGTTTTGATTTATGACAACCTTACATGGCTGCTTCACAGACTGGAACAGTAGCAGAAGAAAGCACTCCAGCCACTCACCATCCCATTCACAATATTCCCCCAGCAAATCCCTATGCACAAGAGGTCAATAGAAGGTTGTCTATGTACATATATACTGGGCCACTGTGGAGCCCAGAATCTGTCTCAAGATGTCATCTTCAACATTTGCATGAAACGTTCATGTATTTTTGCTTCAGTTTCAAGTGTACATAGTACAAATCATTTATTGAGCAAAAATGAAATACTTTATATTTAGCATTTATTGGTTTCATTTATGTCATGATTCACAGCATCTCTCTTCCCCAGCTTCATTTTCCCTGTGTCTAAAAAGCATTGCTAAATTATTTCAGATGTAGTGAGTGATGTTGTATTTCACTGTTTACATGTCTGATGTGCATTAAATACTTAAGTCACAAAAATTCCGTTGATACTACAGGTACTGCTACATGTCACAGTATATCTTTAGTTCACCACATATTGACATAATCCAGTACCTAAAATGGACAAACAGTTGGTATTCTCTAAATTGTACCAGGGCTTTCGGAGCTGCTTCAGATTTATTAACAAACCCCTCTGTATTATAAGTGTAATGTATTAGGAATATTCCACAAAGAGATATATTTTGCTGAGTGTGGAATTTTTAATCCTTTTAAAATGTCAATCCACATCTTAAAGAAATGTGCATCAACCACGTGTTTGTAATTTATTTTATGAGTCAAATTTTCAGTTGATGGAGCTGTAAAAATATGCATACCGATTGTACCTGAAAGCTGGAGATGTCCTATAAGCTTGCCTGGCTCTGGCAAATTGCCCTAAAAGATCCTTCCTTAATAAAAGTTTGTATGGAAATGTGTTACATGTACAAATACATATTTAAGTACAATAGCGACAGACAGACTTTATCTTTGCATTTATAAACAATGAAATAATTTAATTTAAATATTCATTTTTGAGAGCGCGTTCATTATGGCTGTTTACTGAAAACTTTGCAGAAATGTTGATGCTTTGGCTTAATATGACTGTTTTACCGAAAACTTGTAAGCACTGGACTGAGAACGCTCCGATTTTGAGGCCTTAATTCACAACAAAATGCTCTGGCTCATAACTATACTCTATAAATTGCCATAGAATTGTGTTTTCCTTACCTTGATGAGGATGCAGGCTCAGTGATCTGTCTCTGCATGCGTGCATGTTTAATTAGATGTTCTTTCAATGCATTCTGGACTTCTGCTGGAATATCAGGTGAAGTGTGGCTAATTTTCATTGCAGCCTCAAGTACCTTCACTGAAGGTTTCCCATTTTCTTTAATTTCCTTTTTCTCGTTGGTTTCAAAGACCTCAGCGGGAGCACTACAGGTGCTTTGAGGGATATTACTGGTATTAGAAATAAGAGGTTTGCTTCTCCAACATGGCCAACACAACTTCCAAAAGACAAATAGCGAGACTACCAGCAAGGCAAGCCCACAGAAGCTGACGACTACTGCTAGCAGACTGACTGAGATGTCTGCAAACAATCAAAAACAAAGATCATCAAGACAGTCAAATACAGAGAAAAAGAAACATGACACAAGTAAGGAAGCAGAAGATTTTAGATATTTCTCTTGTGTAGAGCTTTCAGGATATGACAGATTAACATTTTCACTCTTGCAGATATCTAAAAAAATATACATTTTAAAAGTTTTATCCATTAATAACAATTTAACTAAAATTCTATTAATTATTGCTTTGTTTCCAAGCCAATGGCCAGTTTCGGCCAGTCTTACTCACACTAAAATGAATGGGTGTACATGAGGAATAAAGTGCTAATCATTGAGAGGAACCGTAGCCTGTCTTTCCATTGATTTTAGTGGGCTTTGGGTTAGGGCTTTGGGTTAGGGCTTTGGCAAGAACTTCAGTGGAGTAAAACCAAGAATGTAGCTGACTCAAAAAATTAAAATCACAGAAGTCATCTTCTATGAGTAAACATTAATATAGATCATCATATGCACCCTGGCAGAGATATACAGTTGTTCAGCATCTTCCAAACTTTAGTCACATTAGGAAATCTGCATTGGATGCATTGGAAACATGTCAGAAGCCCAAAGGCAACACATACTTTGCATAAAATAGAACAGAATACAGTTGCTCTCTTTTTTAACAAATATGGAGGTACGACCAGCACAGATCAAGATGGCATTTATTGTGCTGGTACCTGGTGTCTCCATGGGCAATCCCTCTGTACTGAAAATGAGGCTCACCACAGAGCACATTGTAGACCGTGTGCTGCACTTTAGCTACCCCTGCTATCCTGCCTTTGATTTGGCCTGCCACCATGGGTGAACATGTCCAATGACATTACCAAAGTAAAGAAAACAGATTTCATCTCTCTCAACTTTGTGAACAAATTCAGATTTCAGGGGAAGACTGACCTTTCGTAGTGCCAGTAGGAGTCCTGATTAGGAGAGTTATTATATGAGACACACTTCAGTTTGATTTTTTTCAGTACCATGTTATATTATAAAATATAGACTTAAATACTCAAACCCTTGAAAAGGGCCTTTCACATGTTTTAAAATTATTCAGTCGGCCCCAATTAAAGCTTGTGGAGAATTCTTGTCCCGTAAGCAATTGATGCTACTGCTTGTTATAACAAGGGTTGACAGATCTACAGCTAATACTTTGCATCCAAAGCTTCAGGCTCCATGCAGCTAAAATGAACCAGCTGAGAAGCACATTGAGCACTTTAAATACAAGTTTGCTAAAAAAAAAAAAAATCACATAAAGAAAAAAATCCTTGAACTACACAGTGGTTCTATGAAATGGTATGTAGCTCACTCTTCCCTTGGGGGGATTAGAAGTACAATTGAAATTTGAGAAGTTTGTTTTTTTAAACATTACAGTTATGATTACCAGATACATATCTTTCAATAATAAATATTGAGCTCAATGTCCATATACCATGAAAAGGGATAACAGTAATAAAAGAAAAAAAGAAAGGTTTAGAGCCTTGAGAAAATTGGAAAACCTTGGGGTTTAAACTGAGCCAAATCAAGATAAAAAAGGTACTTAAAAATAAAAAAGCAGAACATTCTTTTGTGTAAAGACTCTATGGTTTGGCCAATGTACATGGGAGAGGGGCATTTCTGGCACATGATGGCATATATCACATTGGTAGAACGCAAAAGAATAAATGGATACAAATCAGACATCAAGAATTGTAACATTGAAAAACCAGTAGGAGAGCACTTCAATCTCCCTAGACACTCGATAACAGACTTAGAAGTGGCCATTCTTCAACAAAAAAACTTCAAAAACAGACTTCAATGAAAAACTGTAGAACTGGAATTAATTTGCAAACTGGACACCATCAAATTAGGCCCGAATAAAGACTGGGAGTGGCTGGGTCACAACAAAAAGTAATTTTCCCTCTGTTGATACTCACACCTTCTTGTCAACTCTTGGGAATGGGCCACGTCCACCCTCGTTAGCACTACAAAAAGTAATTTTCCCTCTGTTGATATTCACCCCTTCTTGTCAACTGTTGGGAATAGGCTACATCCACCCTGTTTGAATTGGCCTAATTAGCACTGATCCCCTACTTGGTAAGATAACTCCCATCTTTTCATGTGCTGTAATATATATACCTGCCTACTGTATTTTTCACTCCACACATCTGATGAAGTGGGTTTTAGCCCACAAAAGCTTATGCCCAAATAAATTTGTTTGTCTCTAAGGTGCCACAAAGACACCTTGTTGTTTTTGCTGATATAGACTAACATGGCTACCACTCTGAAATTTTAATGAGAATCATTCATTCTAAGGCCAGAAGGGAGCATTAGATCCTCTGTCTAGTCTGATCTCTGGTATTTCAAAGGCCATTCAGTTTCAGTAACTAATTTGAATTTGTCTGGCTTCAGCTTCCAGCCATAGGTTCTTGTTATGCCTTTCTCCACTAGAGTAAAGAGACCTTTAGTATCCATCATTTTCTATCCTGAAAGTGGCTATACACTGTAATCAAGTCGTTTCGCAATCTTTTTGAAAAACTAAACAGATTGAGTTTTATGTAGAGAGGGGTGGGAGATGATTCCCCATCCCAGACTGTTTTGAACCCACCCCAAAATTTGCATTAGCCTTCCCTCCATAACATCCCCTCCCACTGCAAAGGTCAAATGTTACAGACAAGTAGGGGTGGCATGGGATGCTAAGTCTGCTGTAAAAAGTGATATTTGCATGTTTGTTAATATCACTTTTCACAGCCTCCCAGCTAGCTAACAAGTTTGCTGCAAAAAGTGATATTGACAAAGTTTCTTTGCAACATCCCTCCTGTCTTAAACAATAATTATTTAAAAAAAATCTGTTTATAACATTAATTTGATAAAATGTGTTTTGGTCTTAATTTAAAAGCAACGAGAAAATGTAAATTAATTTTAAACAGTAGAGTTATAAATGTAGAATTTAAAATAGGGTTAATATAAAAATGTGTTTTAGTTTATAAGGGGGAGGAAGGGTCACACTCAAAGGCTTGTGGTGGGAAAGAGGTTGCCAATACAAAAAGTTTGAGAACCACTGATCTAGCTAATAGTTAGTCCTGCCTCAGTGCAAGTGGACTAGATGACCTATTGAGGTCCCTTCCAGTACTACATTATTATAATTCTAGGCTACTGTAGGTATGGCCTGTATCCTTTCCTCCTTGATGTATGATCTTGCATTTGGCTGTACTAAAACACATTTTGTTTGAAAATATCCAGATTACAAGGAGATCCAGGTGGCTCTGTATGGCTGTCCTGTCCTCATCACTATTTACACCTCTACCCTGATATAACTCTGTCCTTGGGAGCCAAAAAATCTTACCGCGATATAGGTGAAACCGTGTTATATCAAACTTGCTTTGATCCGCTGGAGTGCACAGCCCCCACCCCACCCCGGAGCACTGCTTTACTGCGTTATATCCTAATTTGTGTTATATCAGGTCGCATTATATCGGGGTAGAGGTGTACCACTCCACTAGTCTGTGCCATTCCCAAATTTTATCAGCCCATTATATTTATTTCCAAATCATTGATAAAAATGTTGAATACTGTCAAGCCTAAGCCCAGCAGAATCTCTCTAGAAACACCAACATTCAATGAAGATTCCCCAGTAACTACTTTTTTGAGTTCCCTTATTAGGAACATGAGGAAGTTTAGTTATTTGAATAGGTGGGGACTGAGTCTCAAATAAAAAGCAGTCATAGAATTGCACAACTCCTTTCCTTTGAGGCTCTTGATAAAATCCAACACATGTGAGTTATTGGTCTTAGCCAGAGGCAGTGGCTTTTCTAATACTTCAACTTTTCTGTGAAGGAAAACACCTTTCTTAAAATCAAGGCTCCCACTCACAACTTAGTACACTTCTACCTCGATAGAATGCCGTCCTCGGGAGCCAAAAAAAATCTTACCGCGTTATAGGTGAAACTGCGTTATATCGAAATTGCTTTGATCCACTGGAGTACGCAGCCCTGCCTCCCCCCGGAGCACTGCTTTATCGCGTTATATCCGAATTCGTGTTATATGGGGTCGCGTTATATCGAGGTAGTGGTGTACTATCCTCTTTAGTTTTAACAGCTTTAAATTGTAAATATTTTAAATGGTTTTCTCATCAGTTTCAGATTTTATCTAATTCTAATAACTTTACAGGAAATATATCCAATCACGTTAACCCAAAAGAATCAAATCAGACTTCTAAACCCTCAATAATAAGAAAAAATTTATATGAGAGGTAATTTTAGGAGTATTTGACATATATTCAACAGCTTCACATGCTGTAATTGTACCATAACATATTTTAATTAATAACAATGCAGTTTTGCATTTCCTAGGAAGTTGAGCAGCAAATTCATTCCCCAAATACTGAAATTATTGCTATAAATCTAAATATCATAGCAGATAACAAAAAGTACAGATACTATTAGCTCATTTCCTCAGTTCTGATGGTCACTCAACTAAGCAATTATTAAAAATTACCCTGCTGTCATATTAAGCCAGAATTCATTCAAGCCCATCTGTGGAATAGTATTAAACCTGAGCTTTCCAAATCCTGTGTATCAGACTGGAAATGTCGCCTATAATGTCTTTTTCACAGAAAGTTTGATTTAATAAGAGAAAATATCAAGAGACATTTCTTCAGACAGGAGTCTCTTTGCATGCCCATCAAGAAAGTTTAGTACTTAAGGCTAAATCTGTCAACAGGAATGGATTGCATTCCCTATATGTCAGTAGTGTGCTATTTGTCCCTAACTAAGACTTAAAGCTATGGACAAATTAAGAGTCTAATTTAATTTTTTGGATGCAGATGGATGTACATTAATTCTGTTATGGAAAATGTCATGGGTGTCTGTATTCTGAGATGGCTGCTCTAACCTGCTCTGGGTTTGAAGATGGGTCAGGAAATCAGGGATCTGTAACCAGCTCCCTGACAGTCCTCTCCCCCCAGTTGCATTCAGCCATTTATCTTCAATGGTATCTAGAATAGGACATCTCAAGTTTTGTTCTTATGCTTCACAATATCTTATAAGTGCTGTGGATTGCATTTAGCATTCCTGTCCTCATGTTGTGCTGTATTAAAACTATGGGTGAAAACATGCCCAGATTGAAGTCAATCACAAATTTCCTATTGACTTCAGGATAGGTCCAGGATTTCACGTAGGGTATTTTTTGTACAGCATCCAATCATTTGCCATGATTTCATCTCCACAAGCTAATAAGAGTTTATTATTGCAAGTACCTGTCATTTTCTGTTGGTTTTCCAATTAAAATGACTCCTTTAAGCTGTTGTATCATTGGGCCATTTTGTATTTCTCATTTGAGTTTGTCACATTTATTTTTGGAAATGCAAAGTGCCTGAGTAGTATTTACTTCAAATTCTTCTTCCTGTAGCTCTTGGCTTTCACTGTTTATAGGCACCCTTGAAAATACACCCACTATGAAAAGTTCATTATCAGCCAGTATTTCACATTAAACAAGTACTCTAGAAATTTCATGATCATTTTCTGGATTCTAGGCAATGCTTTGCACAATAATTTCTGTAATAGAGCATATAACAATTTATGGTCCATATTGACTTCAGTTGATTTCAGCTCACATCCAAAAGTGAAAACACTCTTACATTTAGAAATCTAGACAAGATCTCCTCAGCTGTTCTCATACACGAACACTCACATTTGATGGCCTTATTCAAATCTTTTGACTCTGTTCAAACTTGCTTGTTTTTTATTCCAGTGGCCATACTGTTAACCCACTCTGTTGGCATCTGAATTTGCATAAGTACTTTTATGTTATTGTTCACTGCTAATGGACCTGATGGTTGCACATATTTTTGGTGGCACACTGGGACATGTATGAATGTGTGATTCATTATCTCTTGAGAGAATAACAATCCAGTCATCAAATATATTTCATTCTGAGCAGCAGACAAGTTCCATATCCATTTGATCATTGGTATTTTCAGACTGCCCTTCAACACAAGCACCACAAGACTTTCCTTTTTCACTGTTTCAGACTCTACTTAACAGTGTGTCTTTATACAGTGTAGTCTATAGTAATTGGGTAATGGCCTATTAAATAGTTTGTGAGTCCTCTAGGGTATGTCTACATAGGGATAAAAAAAAACCATGGCTGGCCTGGGTCAGCTGACTCAGGCTCATGAGGCTCGGGCTCTGGGGCTAAAAAATTGCTGTGTAGACATTCAGGCTTGGGCTGGACCCCCGAGCCCTGGAATCCGGCAAGGGTGGAGGGTCCTGGGCTCAATCCTTCAGCACATAATACTCATGTGCACGGATGTACATACTGCTGTTTAAATATTCTGTATTCAAGTATTTAGATATTTAAATATGTTAACAGTGTTAATATTTTAACAACAAATGTGTGTTTGCATTACTTTTCTGGTGTCAGTAAATATTAAATTATGTTTGCTAACAGGGGTTTAATTAGTGAGATTGTTTTAAATTTAATCTGAGTGTAAATGCAGTTGATGAGCATCATCTGATGGCAATGGTTTGAAGAGGAAGAAGTGTTTGCAAATAAATGCAAATGCTCCTTCAAGAATCAGTCATTAATTGAAATTCACATTCATGTTCTAGTTTAGAGAG
The DNA here is from genome assembly GCF_013100865.1 of Trachemys scripta elegans. Classification (NCBI taxonomy): domain Eukaryota; kingdom Metazoa; phylum Chordata; order Testudines; family Emydidae; genus Trachemys; species Trachemys scripta. Next base: position 103,968,515 of record NC_048298.1, on the reverse strand, counting down.
AAAATATTATCTCAATAAAATTGCATGGTCAAATGCAATAATTGAAGAGAGACCACCACAGACCATTGATTTTCAAGTATAATAGCATACATAACATGGACATTTAATATAGGTTTTAGTTTGTATGGTCATTCATAAAAGGCACTCGCTGTATTAAACAAAAGAAAGGTAAAAGCTCAGATTGTGCAAGCAATGTCCTGTATCACCAAATGATGTCTTGCACTGCTAATGAATATAACTACTCTGTCTGTAGAGACATGGTTACTTTCAAACACAAATTAACTTATAGTATAATTGATAGTAATCTTAATGAACACTGATACGTGTAGGAGGAGGAAATCACTTTTTCATTCATCTCTCTTTGGAGTAGACTGCCTACTACTCCATATTTGGGGTGGTTCATTGATGTGATTTTACCAATATGAGCCAACTAATATGATCTCTTAAGCATCCTATGTGACACTCTAATAATTTTGGACTAGATTCTGCCACCCTTACTCATGTTGAGTAGTACCTTATTTGGCAAGTAGTCCCATTGATATCAGTGGGACTATTTACTAGTACTACTCTCCAAATATGGTACTATATGACAAGAGTGGCAGAACTTAGGTATGACTATCTAACTTTTGGCCTGATCCTGCTGCCTTTCTTCAAATGAAACTCTTCTGTGATTCTGGGGAGATTGTGAACCCCTTACAGTAATGAGCAGCCTCTCACACAAGTAATCCCAATGACTTTAATAGCACTACTCATGGAGCAACTGTTCACCACTGAGAGTTAGGGGTTTGCAGTCCAGCACCCAGTGAGTTCAATGGAAGTTTTGTCTGAAGAAGAAATGCTGGATCACGTCTTTTATCAGTGCATTAGTGGTCTCATTTAATGTAAGGAACAGTTTAAAAATTTTAATGAATTTTAAAACACACATCCACATATTTATGAGAAATGAAGAAAATGTCATACTACAGAAAAGAATGCCTTTATTTTAAAACACGCATTATGGTTTTTCATGTGAAGATGCCCTCAGATTCTATAGCTTATTAAAATGATGTAGATACACTCAAGACAATGTATTTGCTGAAGAGAAGTTAAAATTTTAGCAAGCATTCATCAAATGGAAGACATATAATCTAATATCCTTATAATTTAGAAAATACATCCTCTAGCATTATTTTTATGTAAGATGTGTTTCTAGGAATCTTCTGAACAAGCACTTTTATATTCTCACCTCAGCCACTTTTACTTCATGACAAATTGTTATTGCCGCAGAATACAAAATTTAAAATCCCAGGTCTTTTGGCAGTTGCAAGTTGCTTAAGTGTTATGAATTTAAAATACTGATAAGATTGTTGGTTTTGAAGAAATGCTAAAAATTAAGGTATGCAATCTAATATCAAAACAGGTGCTGAATTTAAATTTCTAAACGTAATCATTTGCCTTATCAGTACCTTGGAGAGCACCTTTGTATCTTTCATATCTTATTCCTTTATATTACATTTACGTTTATTAATTTTATTATAACAATGACCCTCAAAAATGAATATACAATGCACAAGGTGCTCTTTTACTATAAGTAAAGCAACTCTACTGGAAGATTTTGAAGCTCAACACCAACTACATCTCCATTTGATATGATTCAATCTGGATCAAGGTAATTAACATATGCTTGATTATAGCAAATATGCTAAAATATACTATATTTAATTAAAAACGCTAGTAGGAATACTGTGTAGTTCAACCAAATGAAAAATAATCAATCACATCCACCAGCAACGCTTCTGCATACACAATCTATTAATCTGTCCACCCATTTATAGCGTGTAATATATTGTATGTATTCCTCCCGCACACAGACATATTGAAATATACACAAACCACCCCCCTATCGATGCAGATAAACTTCCTGATGGATTCTGTTCCTACTGAAAACTTTGGGACTTTTGCCACCACTCCAGTAGCAGCAGAATCACTTCGTTTGTTCTTGGCTCAGGTAAATAACCACATAAAATGATCCAGAGGCGCCAGCTAGCGTTAACTTGGTCAGGGAGGTTTCATTATGGATCCCTATATTCAAGCTGTGTAAATGCACCTTAGAATAAAACTTGGCACACAGTGCCTTAGCCTATGAGAAAGAACTGGAAGGGTGGTGGTTGTTATGGTGGTTTTGTTTTTGTCAACAGGAGTTGGAAATAAATTAGATCCTCATTCCTCTCTCTTTTTAAGTGAGGAGTTGCTCTGTTCTGAGGTGGGATTGTTGAGTGCTATAAAACTCCACCCACTGCACTAACGACTTAGGGCATTAAAAGAAAAACAAACACACACAGGTGGAACATTTATACTACTGTTATTGATTTTCATATGGATTGTTAAACTACATGTTTATTATTTTTCTCTGTTGTTCAGGTCTCGCCTGCGAGCGCACAAGAATAAAGCACCAAAAATGAGTTAATTTTTAAAGGTTCCCTTTAAAAACATTACCATAGAAAAGGCAACGGAATCATGTACTATGACAAAGTAAGGTGAAAGAGGAGAACTGAGCCAGAAAGCCCGAGACAATTCAGAAATGAATCCGAAACGCATTCCCTAACCTTGATGTGCCTAGGTACAAACAGTAAGTGACCAAATATGGTACCACTTGAGCTGCGTTAACTAGGCAAAACGAGACAATTTCACCTTTGATAGATTATCTTGCTTCCGGGGATTTAAATCAGTCTTTTATTTTCTTCAAGTCTTCCCTGATGGGTCCTAGAGCAGATCTGATCCCAAAGCACTACACTGAATCTACAGGTTTCCATTTGTACATGTTCATCAAACCTAGCCAATGTAAAATACACATCCTTAACAACCATCTCCCCCTTAAACGGGGATTCATCCTATGGGACAAATGGAGACTATCTTATTAAAATAACTGTTCCGTTCATTCATAAAACGCCTTGGTGTTGCCAGACTTTATGGCAGCAGTACTTTGCATCATCATTAAGAGATCGCTGTAACAGCGGGTCATCAAGAAAGAGCCGAAAGTGCACACAAAGGTATATCGATGGATTGGTTTGAGGTCCCCCAGGATATTTTTCTCCCATAACTGTAACACGATATACCTTTTTCATAGTTAAAACTTCAACAACAAAAATCGGGTATACACATTAAAAAGCACCTAAACACCGTGTCTCTGCTCTGGGAATACGGTTCCTGTCCATCCCCCCCCCCCCCAAATCTTGAGCAATGTTATATAGAACAAGTCTTCATTTGAAGCGCTTCCGATTCATACAACCTGTTGACTTGGTGGCTGCCTGACTGAAACCCTGTGCTCGAAATATCGCAAGGAAAAATAAGGGCCACTGGGGAGAACAGAGAAGGGGAGACGTGGGGTAAATCACACACGTACAATAACACTTCCTTTCCCCGGAACATACATTACTAACCAATGTTTATAACACTAAACCAGCAGCCTCTTCCCCCTCCCTACATCGGTGCAACAGGAGAAAATAGTTTTCCAGTCTTAAGAAAGGAAAAATTCGTTGCAGAACAATGGAAGTTCAAATGTGTGTGTGTGGGGGGGGGGGAATGGAAGGGGGGGACTAGCACGAGAAAGAGGGGGAAGGAGAAGGGATACAAGGCGGGATATTTCCTGTTGCACAAATCCAACCAACTGTTGGGCTTTCACTTTGGGGTGATTCTCTCTCTCTTTCCTCCACTCCCTGTTCCCCGATCCAAGGTCTTGACCCCCTCCTCAGCATTTCCCTTTCCTTTGTACTTATTGTCCTCACGCCCAGCAGCATCGCTACAGCAGCAGCCCCTCCAGACAGCATCGGAACCTTCCCGGGGCTCTGCTTTATAATCATCACCATACGTAGCAAAGGAGGCTGTTGGGCACCAGCGTTTGCTGTGCTTGCGCTGAGTGCGGTCCTAAGCACTCGAAGAAAAACTGCTTAAGGTTATTGTTATTTTAACGTGGATTCTCTCTCGCCCCCCCCCAACTCCATAGGCAAAGCAAAGAAAAAGTTCAACTTTCCGAACGCCCACACAACCTGCTGCCGCTGCTATTAGTAGATAACCGTCCCACACGCGTGTTCCCCCCCTCTTTGCACTAAGGAAGCGAAGTAGAGGCAAGGAGCAGAGTGAGGGGGACAGGGGAAAAAAAGAGGGTGGTGGAAAGAAGTGTGTGTGTGTGGGGGGGAAGCAGCAGAAGACTAGAGACGAGCAGGAGAGGCGAGCTCTGCAGAGAGTCCACTGTACCTGTGCTGCCTATACCTTGCTTGGTGGTCTCCAAGGGGAAGAAGATGCCTGAACATTTCTCCCGCTCCACCTGGCCCCCCAGGCACAGCTCTGAGATGATCTGCAGCGCCTTGTGACACAGGCTCCCCACACCATCCTCCTTGTGGAAACTCATCTTCTCCTTCTCCTTCTTCTTCTCCTCCTGCCTCCTTCCCTCTCCTCTAAGCCATTGCTTGCCTGGGAAGGGTTTTCTGGATGTCACTAAAAAGCTACTCAGCTACCAAGTCACCATCCCCGGAAGAAAAAAAAAAAAAAAAAAAAAGGAAAGGGGAGAGGAAGAGCAGAGAGCGAACCAGTGCAATTGACACGTTGCAAGTGAACCAAGGCTCTCATCAGCAAGGGGGGTGGGGGGGGGGTGGGAGGGAAAAAGAAAAGGAGGGAAACAAAATAAGCATCCACTTAGCAACGCCTTTTGTGCCTAGCAGGCTTCGGTAGGCAGCTGTGTCCAATGGCAGCAGAGCGCGGGCGCTTGCCTTGGGAGGGATACAGGTGGCAGCAGCGCCGGGCGGGATGGCGAGGTCCCGGGTGAGTCAGTGTCCCGGCGTGTTCCCAGGGGCGGGCGGGGAAGACGGGAGGAGCAGCCTGGCTCGCGGAGCTCGGAGGGGCGCCTCTCTCCAAGGACACGTCTTGCCTCTGTGCCGGCCCTGGCCCCTCGCTGGCACATCCCAGTCCCCTCAGGGTTTCACCCGCTTTCCTTCCCCCCACCCAAACAGGAGCTGGGGAGGCCGGGCGGGGGGGTGGGTGGGTGATGAAATATGATACTCCCCTTCTTTACTGGGGGGAGGGAGGGACCCCTTATAGGCACAGTCTGAGCTCAGGCATGCAGCACCCGCAGAAGGGATGTTGGCTGGCAGAGGGGCAGACGCAGGCTCCCCCTTGCTCCCAGCTATCAGGGTAGGGCACTGCCACTCCAACAGAAGAGCACACGCTCCAGTTTGGAGACGATTCACTGGCATGAATCAATTCAGCGTTAGCTCTGGCATGGCCTGGGGACGGCAGGTCACACAAGTGGCAATCGGGACTTGGTAACTCGAGCCAGGCTTATTAATATTGTGTGTCATTTTGGGGACGTTACAAAAGCACACACACACACACAAAAAGTAGCTATAAAGGGACAGGACCTGCTCTAAAGCCCACTGCAGTCAATGGGAACCTTCCCGTTGATTGCAGTGGGGTTTGGATCAGACTATGGATTGGGGGGGGGGCGGGACAACCTGGTTGCTTATCTCATTAATACTGCTGCTCCTTTAGTCTATGAAAGGCAACCTTTGACATTCAACAGAGGACTACGGTGAATGCACAACCTAGCAAGAACAGAAAGGAAATGATTTTTTCGCGTTTTGTTTGATATGAAACTCCTTGATTTTCAATTCACACTTGGTGGAACATGCTGAGATTATTTTTTAAACACACTTGTTAATTTGGTAGACTCTTCATTTGCTCAAATGGCATGGACAGTATAACCTTGCATAACGTATCATGCACAGCAGTATCAAAGGACTTCACTAACCAAATGATCACAGTAGCTCTGGTTTTGTAAGTCTCTCTAAAAGAGAGACTTTAACTTGTAAAGATATTAGGCTTGAAACTGTCCAGTTACTAAACAAGTTAATTTCTTACAGGTGCTTCATCACAGATTTAGATGTTCTTAATATTTTGTGCATACTTGATACTTTTTAGGAAGTCCAACACAGTTTCATTCTCAGTTCAGAGGGTTCAATTGTTTTAAATAAAGAATCCACTGTTTAGGGGAATTAAGGCTTTATACTATTACATTAATAAACTCCTTAAAACCCACAAAGCACCTTCTATCGTGATGAAATATGTTCTATTCCATGACTTGTGTCTATTTTTCAATGCTATTCATTAGGCACAGGTTGAAAATAATTTTGGTAGCAGTTTGCTTAGTTAAACAGCCACTAGTCTGCTCTAGTTTGCTACTTGGATTCTTGTGCTTCATGAACAAGAACAGTTAATTTGTTCATTATTGAACTTTTTTCCAGTATGGAATTTTTAATCTCTCACTGTCAAGTTAATTTATAGTTGATTTCTAATAAAATGCAAAAACAGATAGTGTTCCTCCTGCAATGTTTTTATGAATAGACAAGAACATAAATTGTTTAAATATTATACACTATTTCTATTTTCCATTCTGAATGTTATGTATTTTGAATATAGAGGATATTAATCCGAAGAAGTGGGCTGTAGTCCACGAAAGCTTATGCTCTAATAAATTTGTTAGTCTCTAAGGTGCCACAAGTACTCCTGTTCTTCTTTTTGTGGATACAGACTAACACGGCTGCTTCTCTGAAACCTGTGTAAAAAGAAGTTGTTATATGAAGGCATATACATTTATGCATATTAATTCATATACATTTACTTTTTCTGTTTCCTTAGCAAACTTGTGTAGGATTTAGCACACTGCAATACAAGAAAAAATGTCAGGTTTTCTATAATTTCTTTACTTTTCTATGTCCAGATAATTTTCTGGGAACTACATACAGTGTTAAGATTCCTAGCATAGCACATCTGGTCAAAGAACTGTACGATCTTAGATGAAGCTCCATTTAATAAATATTTATACAGACAAATATATATGATTAATTAAAATATATTTTAGGGATACAAACTTTATGTACATCTTTCATTAAGACTGAAGAAAACTATACCCTTCAGATTTGAAAATACGAATAATTATTCTTAGTTAGATTTAGAGCTCAGTACTCAAAATATCATCACACATCACTGGTTAATAATTAAGGAGTCTGTTCACCTCTAAGGATATACCTATGCTGCAATGGAAGCCCAGGTTTGTGGGACTGGAGCCCACAGGCTCAGTGTTTGCAAGCCTGCGTTTGAATGTCCACCCTGAATATTGACCCTAAGGTTAGAATTTCTGGACCTGGATCTCACACTCACATGTCCACACTGCACTACATAAACCTGAGTCAAACCAGCCTATCCCAGGCTTCCTAGCGCCCTCTCCAGCTGTAGCCACTTTAGCCATTGGTGTGGGACAACTTGACTGTCCATCCTGTGGCACTTTATAGGAATTGGTCACAGCCTGCCAACACATCCAACTGAACCTGTCTGTTGGGTCTTTATGCTCCAAGCAACCAGAGCCAGCAACATGGAGGCAATACCATTTGAAAAACTTGTCCTGCTTGTGCTTTCACTCGTGTCAGGAAATTGGTATAGCAGGCATGAGACTGTGATGGACATTTTGTGCATTTTCTAACCTACCAATGGCAGCTGTCAGAAGAGGACAAGGATGATGACAAAACGAGCAGCATCAGCCAGTTAAGTCTGCTATGTTTAAGATTCTTAGTATAGCTGCTGGTGCCCCTAATGAAGACCGGTCCTTCTGGAGCAGGGCCACAAGTACAGACTGGTGGGATCATATCACCATGAGGACCTGGGATGAGCAGCAATGGCTACAGAACTTTTGCACGAAGGAAGTGACATTTATGGAGTTTTGTGAGCAGCTTGCCCTGATCCTCCAGTGGGAGGACACTCTCACGAAGGTGGCCATGCTGGTCTAGAAACGGGTTGCTATAACAATTTGGAAGCTGCCTACCCCAGACTGCCACAGGTCCGTTGCTAAACAGTTTGGTGTTAGCAAGTCAGCTGTGGTGGTGGAGATTTCTGAGGTGTGCACTTTACCCAAAGGTTGGGGGCATAAACAATGTCCCTGAAGTCACTGCTGGTTTTGAGAGAATGGGGTTTCCTAACTGCACCAGGGCCACTGATGGGACCCATGTTCCCATTGTCTATCCTCTTTAAGGAGCACATGAGTACATAAACTGTAAGTGATACTATACTCCATTGTTAGGCAGGACCTTGTTGACCACAGAGGCCAGTTTTTGGATGCCAGAATGGGCTGAACTGAAAAATTCATGATGCCACGGTTCTTTGCTGATTAGGAGTATCCATTCATAGACAGACTGAGACACTATCGCCACCAAATGACATGGCCATAAACAGGGCCGCCGAGAGCAGGTGAAAAAATTTTTTCGGGCTCCCCCAGCAAGGGTGGACCAGCTAAACAGGGCCGATGAGAGGGGGGGGGGAAGCTGGGGAAGCCGGGCCCCCTTCTGGATTGCCAGGCCATGGTAATTTGTACAGGCTTCACCCCCCATCCCCCCTTGTTGGCCCTGGTCATAAATGGAGTTACTATCCCCACCATTGTGCTGGGGGACCCAGGGTACACCCTTTTGCTTATGAAAGCGTACTCTGTCAGAAGATTTAATCACATTTTCAGTAGGTGTAGAATAGTGGTTGTGCTTTTGTCAGATTGAAAGCCTGCTGGTACTGTCGATGGAACGGTTTGGATTCCCTTGCCATCAATGTTGTCTGCATTATTGTGACTTGCTGCAGTCTTCACAATTTTTGTGACTCCAAAGGTGAGCCATTTGCCCTTGAGTGGGCCTGTGACAGTCATGGAGTGCTGAACTGTACACTCAGCCAAAAAGTGCCTCTGTCATAGAATCAGGAGGCTTTGTACACCCACATTCTGGCCCTGCATGAACAATGGAAGAGGGAGAATGGTATGTTGCTGAGTCTATTTGTACAGCAATGAAGTACTGTCTGTGTAATGTAGGGGCAGGGAATGCGATTGTCATGAATTTTTAGTCATGGTTTAGATGATTGCTTGTGTAATGTGGGGGGGAACATTACCTTGTGTGACATGAACTGTGGTTTTTCATTATGGATTGATCTGAAAAGATGTATTGAGAAATTGTGTTTGGATACAACTTTCTAGATGTGCCTTATTATGTATATCTTTATTCTTTCAATACACATAGTATATATGATAGGATACAGTGACGGTAATTAACTTTCTTAATGACAAATGTTAACATGGCTGTATTACAAAAAACGAAGAAAATGAAACAATATTAAAGAATTGTCAGGCAGGCCAGCTGCCATTAAAACACCAAAACTAGTAATGAAACAAAGCACATAAATACTAAGCAGTGCAAAACAGTGTAATTAATGCAAACAAATAAATCCCCTACTTCTGCATGTCTCCTGGCCCCATTCTACGTTCCCTTTCTACCATGTTTAGCATGCACTTGGCACTAAATGAGAGTGGAAGACTGCAGGGGATATGCGTGCCCTGTCCAATTAACATTCAATCCCGCTTTTAGGGGCTACCCAACCATAGTATTCGCCAATGCATTCCTGGCCCGTGGAGAGGAACTGTGGAGGGGACTCAGAGTGTGGTGCAGGAGTCTGACCATGGCCATTAGAGCAGAAAGACATGTTTGCTGCTTGCACTATCTTCCTCCTTCAGTCACCATTCCTGGTCTAGAAACTGCACTGCAAGTCTCTCCTGCACTCTGCAGCCTGTCTGTGCCTTTTCCCTTTGGTACTGTACCTGCTTGTTGGACCCATCCAAGATATCCGCCATAAGTTCATCATGGACAGGCATCCTTTTGGACTGCTTCATGACTGTTCAAAATCCCTGGCTCTTGCTGGATTGTGGCTGAGTTGCAGAGGTGGAAAGGCCTGAAAATAGACAAACAATTCATTGTCTCAGTACTTCAAAAAAGATTAAGTACATCTTCAGAAAAAGTTACGTTTGGAATCTCAAGGCAAAAAAAAAAATGCTTTCTAAAACTTAGCTTCAATATATTCTCAGAGCAATGCTTACTATCCCAGGTGCTCTATGCACATAACAGTTAAGCAGAGTGAAAAGCCCGAGCACAGAATGGTAAGGTGAAATTTGCAAATGCTGTAGGTTTAAAAATCAGACCATTTTAGCCTTGGTGTGTGTGTGTGTGTGGGGGGGGTATTTACTTCCTAAGCGTTCTCAGTCTTTTCAGGCATTCCACCTTCTGAAGGATGACAATCCTAGAGGTTCCTGAATGGCAAAGGAACATTGTGTTCCAAGCTACTGATTGGAAGCCAGCTGTGTATGCTACGGAGGTTTTCAAGTTTATGATGACTGATCAACATATCCATTAGTGGAGTGGGCTGATGTCCTACAGAGGAGGGCTTGAAAAATACACCCTTCCGAGAAATGTGACTACCTATCTGAAGTTCCTGCTACAGAAGAAGTTTGCAGCTATGAGCTCTGATTGGGTCAAACTTCACAGGGAAAAAACAAACAAACAAACAGGATGCTGCGCTAGAGTCCAAATGGATTACTGCCTCTGAGTAAGCTGCTGAAAACTCTCTGCACTCCTGCAGCTACAGCTTATGATACAGCCTGCTCTGACTACATCTAGCTGGACTACATGCAAACACACATGACAATATGGACTCTCAAAGAACTGCATAGCCAGCCCCTCTCCTCCCTGGCACATTTCTGGGCTGCATAACCCCAATTCACTAAATCCTAGCTGTACTTTAGTCACCCATGCGCTATATTTTCCCACACACTGTGTACAGCAGATGATTCATTATGCTGTGAGACAGCGGATTTGCACGATGCGATGTACTAAAAGGGTAGCACCCCAGCGAATCTTTGTAATAATGTGCAAGTATCTAGTAAAAAGTTTAATGTTAAATGCTTGTTTAACTGCTACCAATGGCTTGTAATAACAATACATTGGGTCATAACTCAGAAATCCCTCCCATTCATATATAAACAGACATGGAGCCAACCACATACCAGGCTCCTTCTGTATCTTCTGCTGGTAGTTCTGAGGCAGGCTGATCCTCCAGGATGGGGGTCATCAAACAGCTCCTCTGGGTATGGGCCCAGGATGAGCTGTAAAAGCCAAAGCCCGCTGGGGGACCAACACGGGACACCAGGGTCACTTGATTTGGAAGCTGCTGGCTCCCCTCTAGTGCTATACTAGATCTTTCTCAGCCAATCAGGCAGCACAGCTGACCTGATAGGCTGTCAGAGGCTGAGCAGGCACAGCTGCAGGGCCTTACTCCTGACAAGGGTCTTTCTCTCACTATGTTTATGGACAGTGCCCATCACAATAGCACTTTGATCTCAGTTGGGGCCCCTATGCACTGCCATAGTTCACTTATTGATTATTGTTATTAAGCACCTATGTAGGGTATAACACAAACCAATTAAAAAGAAAATTGTACATGGCTGTTTTTTAAAAGGTTATTAAGCCTGGGACTTTCAAAGGAACCAAAGAGAGATAGGTGCCTAATTAGTTGGACACCTAACTTCCTTCAGTTCTTTTGAAAATCTCAGCTTGAAACGCTCGCAGTTTGCAAGGGTGCAAAATAAATCAGTAATTACTTACTATCCCTTTATCAAATGTGTCTGCATTCTAAATCGGAAACCTGGATATAAACTTTTTGAATTCATCAGAAAAAAAAAGTGTTGCTGAGAGATTAGTTAAATGAATGATACTGATGGCTGGATGTGTTAGAGCTATCTTGTCCTCAGTCCTGTGAAGCCATATGTTTTGCTGTTGGGGAGAAGTTGTTTATACAAGTTGATTCCTTCTTTGTTGAATCAGGGGATTCATTTGGAAATATTTAATCAGAATAAGAGTCATAGCATCCCCCTTAAACTTGTCTTTTCAATGGAAAATCGTGAGCCTGAATTGGAAGTGGTATGAAAGCTTTTAATTTTTTTCTAGCTGGTTGACCTCACAATTTCATCACATGCCCTTGTGTCCAAGAAGCTTGATTATTGCATTTCTCTCTTCGTAGGACTCTCTGTAAGGCTGCTTCATTACTTGCAGCTTGTTCAGAATGCAGTGGGATGATTACTCATTGGTTCAAGCTGTTGTGATCAAATTATGCCCTACCTGTACTTGTAAGGTTGATTGCCAGTAATTGGCAAATTTATATTGGGTCTACTGTTTTTTTTAAAGGCTATAGAAGTGTTGACACTGGCTAGAAATTTGCTCTTTGAACTTTCTAATGGCCATTATCTGTGCTCACAAAACTGATGTTGGATTCAACTAGCCTGGGACTATAAAGACCTGGGATCAATCCCCTGCTCTACTGGAAATTTCCTATGTAATCTTAGACCAGAACTTTGGGAGTTTATTCAATGCCATATGGATGGATGCAGTGCATATAACATATGAATGTTATAGTTTTGGACTTCAAGAGTCAGGGTTAGATTCTCAGCTGGTGAAACTGGTAGAGCTCCAGTTTCTGTGGGGAAGCATGGTGGTCTAGTGGGTAGGGAGTCGAAGAGATCTGGATTTTATTCCTGGCTCTGCCATTGTGTTACTTTGGAGAGGTCATGTCACTTCTCTGTGCTTCTATTTTCCCTCTTACCCTTTGTGTGTCTTTTCAATTTAGATAATAAGTTTTTCAGCACAGAGATTCTATCTCATTGTGTGTTTGTACAGAGCTTAACACAGTGGAGTCCTGATCTTGGTTGGTACCTGTAGATGCTACTATAACACAGATAAGGGCTTGTCTACACAACTTAGTTCATAGCAAGCTGGGATATAAGTCTACCCCATGGTAGTCTGCTGTATGCTAAAAGTCCTTGCTGCCATGCACTAAAAGTTCTGTAGTGCACTTTGATCTATGCCCCTTTCAAAGCAGAGTAGTTCAAAGCGCACTACATAACTTTTCATGTATGGCAGCAGGATCCACCTTGTGTGCAGCAGGCCAGTGCAGGGTAGGTTTACACCCCAGCTAGCTGTGAACTAAGGCCTGGTCTACACTAGAAACTTACATCGGTATAGCTACATCACTCAGTGGTGTGAAAAATCCACACCCCTGAGAGATGTAGCCACACCAAGGTAACCCCCAGTGTAGACAGTGCTAGTTGATGGAAGAATTCTTTTGTCGATCTAGTTACTGCCTCTCAGGGAGGTGAATTATTTACACCGAAGGGAGAATCCCTCCCGTTGGTATAGGTAGTGTCTACATTGAATCACTACAGTAGCCCAGCTGCATCACTGTAGCATTTTAAATGTAGACATATCCTAAGTATTCATGTAGACAAGCCCATATCAGTTTACTGCAGCTGAGAATCTGGCCCTCATAATTTCTTTGGTTTAAGGATCAATAACTGGGGATATACAAAACAAGCAACAAAACTGGAGCAAGTTACATATTTCAGCTTTAGGTTTTTAATTTATCTGTAAAAAAGTTAAGTAAAAATGATTACATACACATACACTTTTAACTGGATTATCTTTTAAAATGGATTTTAAAAACTATATAGCAAAACTCCAAAGCACTAAGGATTGCTTTAGCTTGCCTGAGCATTTTTAATCCTCTAATTTTGAATAAGAAGTGTCTTTCATTTCTAATGTAATACAAAATAGCTGTCTGATAGGCATTATTGCAGTTATAAAGCAATCCACAGGGCAGAGCCTGTCAAAGCTGAGCATTCCCAACAAGCAAATTTTGAACAAAGGGTGTCATAAAGAGTGGAATGGTATCTGCAATAACAGACTAACACATTATGGCTGTAGGGTATGGGAATGCTGTTTTCATTCATTCATTTGCTTTCAAGATAAAGGGATGAGGATGAGATCACTTTGGTCAGAATTTGAACTCCACTCATGAGGTGAAAGTTAGTGCACTAAGTCACTGCATGAGATAATTGCATCATCCTCTTTTCTGACATCAAGAGATAACTGTTCACTTTGCTTTGTGATCCTTTAGCTGGAGGTCAGAGTTATTCAGGAGGCACCTTCTAATTCTTTGAGACAGTTCTAAATGTACATGGAGAAGGATGGCCTTCTGGTTAACACATTGGAGAGTGAGTCAGGAATTCCAGGTTCAAATGCCAACTCTAACACAGTGTTGTTGTAGCCATATCGGTCCCAGGATATGAGAGAGGCAAGGTGGGTGAGATAATACCTTTTAATGGACCAGCTTCTATTGGCGGAAGGGACAAGCTTTCAAGTTTCACAAAGTGACCTAAAGAAGAGCTCTATGAACTTCACACACCGAGGTGTAGGTGGTGTGACCTAGTGGTTAGAGGAGAATCAGAGGGCAAAACCAGAGGTGTGATCAGAAGGCAAACCAATCGTTGGAGCCAGGAGTCAGAACGGAACCAAAAGGCACAACTAGAGTCATGGTCTGGAGACAAGACAGTGCTCAGAGCCAGGAATCAGGAGTTCAGTGCTAGGCAGGGACTAGGGCTGGGGTAGAGCAGGTCAGGGTCGGAGCAAGGGCTTGACAGGAAGTAGGTCTGGTGCAGCTGCAGACTTGGAAAGCATTGAGCAACTACTTTGCTGCTGTTGCTACAGGGCTACACCGGTGATGTGTTAGCTCTTCTGACCAATCAAGGACAACAGTCTCTCAGTGAGGGCCCAGTCGAGCTCATTGAGTTGCTAGATGACTGAACCCACAGGCAGCTGAGTTCCTAATGGTGAAGCTCAAAAGCAACAGAAGTTGGGTCCTATAAAAGATATTACCTCTAGCACAGTCTCTCTTGTGACCTTAGGGAAATTGCTTCATTTCTCTCAACTCCCCCATCTGTAAAATGGGAACAATAATCATTCCTTTCTCCCATGCTTTGTTTTTCTTGTCCATTGAGATTATGAACTCTTTTGAGCAGGGATTGTCCCTTAGAGTTAGAGGTGGTCAAGAATGGCTTCAATTTTCACTCACGTCAAAATTTGAAATGTCAATTTTTGATTCGCCCCCCCATCCCAATCTCTATGTGCTATGTATTAGTACAGGCTCTTGGGTTGTTATCTCCAGGCTCTACCTTAATACAAGTAACAGATGTATATATATATATATATATACACACACACACACACTTTGTATAAATGCATGTTGGCCTGATTTTCAAAAGACTGAGTATACACATCTCCCATCGATTTTTAAAGAGTTTGGTGCAGTTATTATTCTGATTTGAATTCCATTGGGTTAGACAAAGCAGTGAAGGTCTCATAGGACTTTTACAAATACCTGAAATCAGAGCCACATAATGCTTGAGTTTTTCTAGAAATGTTTCTCAAAATGACTTATAGCACAGAATAATTTATGGAGATTTAGGAGAAGATATAATTGCTTAAGATTAATGTTTAGGGACAGGGGAGGAGATGATTACTAAAATCTTTTATTTCCAGTTGCCTTTGTACATGATCAATGCATAAGCTGGGGAATTGTTTTGGCATCTTGAAGTCTTGAGTCCTCTATGCATAGTTGTCTGCTTTCCAGTTACTAGTTGGTGATTAAATAAAAAATGCTTGTCTGATAATTCATTAAAGTGTGATATGATCTTTCCTGTGGCCATTTGAGCTGAAGTAATAAGCATGGAATTGGGAGTCAAAAGGTCCTGAGATCTAATTCTGGCTCTTACATTGACTGTGTGTATTCAGTTGCCTCATCTGTAAAATTAGGATAACAACGTCACCACCACTTACCTACCTATTTACAGCAAAAGAGGTTGTGTAGATTAATTTGTTAATGATAGTAAAATGCTTTGAGTATGTAAAGTAATATATAAATGTTAAATATTAATATTACTACCTGTAAAAACCTATGCTAGCTGATCTCCTACCATAAAAACAAGGACCGGTAAGGCCTTCCTATCTTGGTGGTAGCTAGCGCAGCTCATGCTGGTCTTGGAAATGTAGCCATTGCTCCATCATAAAATACTGACAAGCTTGTGACAGCTAATGAGAAACCACAGACCTTAGTGAGGCAGCAACAACTTCTGTTCTGTGGTGACAGAAAGATGGACCTTATTTTCCTTTGGGGATGCTGGGAAGTCTGGCTATGGTAGATCTTCTAGAACTGCCCTCACCTGACAAGTTGCCCCTCGGGTAGTTTCTTGAGATATAAGGGGGTTATTGTATCATCTGTCACTTAACAGGAATGCTTCCTTGTCTGGGCCCTCTGAGGCCCCACTCACAGAGCTCAGCTCTGCACTTACCCTATCTCCTCCTGGGAATCTCTCATGTGCTGTTCAACAAACAGAGGAGTAGGAGGTTCACACCAAAAATAGTAAATCCAAGCATGTGCGTAGGAGACTGTAGTAATAGAAATACACCCTATTACAACAGGTAACATGTTAATAATGGCCCTTTTCTTTTATCATGGAAAGGAACGATGACTTACTACTGAAATTTCTTCAGCTAGAGATAAGAAAACCATGTTGGCCCAATGCTGTGGTTTGGAAAATAAACATGCTTGAAAAATTCATTAAAAAGAGTAATAAAAATTGTTTTTCAAAATTTTCCTGTGAAATGTCAGGGCCAGATTCCCCAGTATACTCTGACTGCTCTGATGATATAAAGAAGTCAAGAACCTGAGTGAAGTAAAGTTTAAGGTTTGATTTGTGTCATTAAAGCAGCATAAAGCAGCCAGATGGTACTGGTGAATTTGGCCCAACATCTAATACATTCCAATGTCTGCAAGCCAGTCAGATTGCCAAGGGCATGCTCCTTATTTACTTCTAAAAGTTAATACAGTATAACTACATCCCGTCCAAAAAACAGTTTATTGATTTATCCAATATTTTTGTTTGGCTCTTACAATGTCTCATTCATAAGAACTGAAAAAGGAATTCTGTCTCCCATTTTGACTTCCAGAATGCTTCATTTGGAAGTCCACCAAGAAGGATTCTTTGGCCCACAGGTCCTGATCCTGCTCTTATTGAAGTTAAGAACTGAATTCATTTCTTACCACTGAATATAATGGGAGCATGATTAGACCTTATAGACCACAGGGCAATATTCATTGAGCCAATTCATAGTCGTATGGTTAAATAAACATTAATTGGCTATGGTACATTAAGAAGCCTTGGTTATAGTACATTACAAAGCCTTCTCTCTAATGCAATCAGAATAAAATAGGTCAAATAATTGTGCAGTGAATCTGTTATCTGCTGCAGCAGTATCCACTGGACACAATTACTACATATATATCAGTCATTTAGTTCAGCATAATAAAAATAATTAGACCTGAACATTGCTTTAAAAATGCATCAGTTCTGCCTTGACATTTATTCTTGATAAATGAGCTTCACTTCACCATTTGTGTAGCAGCAGGAGACCTTTATCTTGTGACATTGTTCTATTCCATTGACATTATTTCTTAATTATCACTGCCATCACTAGTTGGGAGCCCTGCATGTTATTGGCGAAATTCAGCTTTGGCTAAAGTGGGCACGACATTGTTCACTCTCAAAGGGAACTGTGCTTGCTATGCCACGGTGGAACAGGGTGCTCTGTTCTTGGGCACTGTTTGTATGGATTGATCTTTGTATATTTACTGCAAATTCTGGAGTACAGAAAATTAATTTTAAAAATAAGAAGCCACGTAATACAAATCTCTTGGCCAGATCCTGGTCCCTGTATTTGTCCCTTTTGCACTATTCTGTTGGCACCAAGGGGAAGGAAAGCTGCCTTAACAAGGCAACCAGTGTAGCCATCTCCTTGGTGGGCTGGAGACTAGAGCTGGAATGTGATGCTTCTGGCGAGGAGCTGTCCCAAGGGATAACTGGGAATAAATCAAATTCTCTCTGTTGTGCTCAAGCCATTCATACCTGAAAAACTGCTGCATAATAATTTTGCTTGGCCAACAATCTGCTCAAATGTGAAGCATTTCCTTAACAAATCCTGAGAGAACCCAGTAGCCTGTGTCCACTTCCCTAGTAGATCTTGATAAATAAAGGGCTATATTGAAAAAGAAACATAGCCACCTAGAAAAATCACTGAGATTCACGAAGCCTGGGTTGGGTGCTTAGGCTCCCAGTACAGTGAATGGGGAGAGTTGCCTTAGAATGGATTCACAAAGCCAGCACACTTGGAGGCTCACACACTAGGAGTCATTCTCATACTTGCACGTGCACACACCTACACACACACACTCACTCTCTCTCTCTGCCAATGTTGAAACTGCTGCACTGTGGATAATAATGCAAGAATCATTGGGAGGGGGATGGGGAGGGGGGAGGGAGAAGAACGAGAGAATTACTCTGTAGCCTGGTGGTTACAGTACTCATCTGGGAGATGGGAAACCCAAGATCCTGCTCCAATTAATTTTTAATGTATTTATTCACAGTGGAACAGCTTCAACAGGAGAGACTGAGGGAGCCCCACATCAGCATATCCCATAGCTGAGTGAGTATAGACACCCCTGGGGAAGTGGCAAATGCTTGTTCAAATCCCTTCTTCTCACCAGGTGAGTACCCTAACCACTGGGCTAAAAGATATGAGGGAGGTCCTCCTTTTCTCATCCCCAGCTGTTTTGTGTAAGCTCATCCCTTGGAGCCCGTTTAGGTAGGCGAAGTCTGAGCATGTGGACGACTATCCATCTTCTCTTGATTTGTGGATCGCTCTGGGGCTTAGACATCCAGATGGCTGTTGTGAGGCTGCAGTGAGCATGCTCAGAGGCAGAAACATGGGCACCTAGGGAACTTTTACTGCAAGAGGGAGGTGTTGAGCGAGTTTAGATGCCTATAAGTTGTGGGGGCTGTAATGTACTATAAGCTGAGTGGGGGTTTTGTGAATCCCAGTAGTGCCTGATTCTGGGATTTAGGTGCCTAAAATGGCAATTAGGAGACTAAGTCCTTTGTGAGTCCAGCCCAAAGACACTATTTGTTCTCTGATTTTGTAGTAGTCAATCAGCCATTAATCTCCAATTAAAATGAATCTCCAATAGTTCAAATGGACACAGCCTCAGTTTGACATAACCTATCATTTCCAGCTTCCCCCCCAACTTCTCTCATTTTAACTGGCACTCTCGCTTGAGTTTACATGCAGAGTTTACAAACCGCAAAGTAGGCATAAATATGACTTTTTCATACCATACAGGGGACAGTTACTTGCCTGTGGAGTCTGGCGCACAAATTCCCATTAGCGACCAGACTGCAGCTGTTACTCATTGTGAGCACATAAGGGATGGATGATGATCGTGTGCACATCACCCCAGTGCCATACCCCAATTTCTCTGTCCCCTAGCTGACAGGATGGGCAGGCCTGGTCCAGTGGCAGAAGTGTGCTGCACCCCCGTAAAAGGGAATAGCTTCCCCTCCATCTGTGTGCTACAGAGCTCTAAGAGTCAGAGTTGCTCCCAGACCACCCCTCTTATGGGGTAGAGTGGCTTTGCAAATGGGACAGATAAATCCTAATTAAATTGCTAACCAAGCATACCTCAAACTCCTGTGTATTAGTCACCAAATGATATGTCCTAATACACAACCTTTAAGTGGTTCAGCAGTGTTGAAGAAATCTACAGAATACAGCAGGGTTTACCCCGTAGCCATAGATACTAGTGATTATTAAGGCCATTTCTTATTAGGGTTATTTCTCTTGAGATCAACCATATTGTTTTGTGTTTGTTACCTGTTTTAATACTGCATTATAGATGCCTTTGTGCGTGTGTGTGTGTGACTATATAATCAGTGTATATAAATAAACATCTGCGTAGATTGCGTAGACTGTCGGTCCTTCATCAGTTGAAACTGAGCTGATCACAACACGTCTTCCAATTTTCTCTCGCTCTGGCCATCCTTTGCCATGCTTGTTCATATCTCCTTGTTAGGAAATCATCCCACCTCTTTGGAGGCCAACCGTGTGGCCGTTTCTGTTCTCGCGGATACCACTCGGATATAGCTGCGGTCCATCCGTTATTGCTGAGTCGGGACATATGTCCCGCCCACCACATTTTGCTGAGCCTGCTTTCAACAACAACGTCTTGCACTCCAGACTGCTGCCTAATTATTTTGTTGGGGATGTGATCACGGAGCGAAATGGCCCTCTGTGTGAAAGACAATTGATGTTCTTCAATCTTTGCCAGCGACCATGTTTCGCTGCCATATAACATTGCTGGAAGCATGGTCTAGTTGAAAAGATTCGCACAAGTTGTTTTGCTGATCTTTCCTTGGGGGATGTCCTTGATGTTATTGAATGTGCACCATCCAGCTTTTTTTCTGCGCGACAGTTCGCCTTTCTGATCGTGGCGCATGTTGACTTCCTGGCCCAAATAAACGTATTTATCAACCTCTTGGATCTACTCTCCTCCAAGAGTTAGTTGGGTTCTTGGCAGAACATCCGATCTCGTGTATTTTGTTTTCGACTGATTCATTTTTAATCTGACTTGACTACTTTTTGTGTTCAGTTCTTTAAGCATTCTTTCAAGCTGGGCTGTATTTTCGGCTATCAGCGCTATATCATCTGCGAACCTGAGATGGTTTAGCCGCTCGCCGTTGATATTAATCCTACCTTTCAAGTCTGCTCATTGAAAAACCAATTCAAGACAGGCTGTGAATAATTTTGGTGAAATTGTATCTCCTTGTTTCACACCTCTCTCGATGGGGATTCGGAGGGGAGTATCAAACAGCGATATGTCTGTGCTGCAGCCAGAGTTCACTTCCTTTAGTAATGTGTATATTTTGCACTGATGCCCTGTTCTGAAAGAGCTTCAAGAACAGTATTAGTCTCTATGCTGTTGAACGCCTTCCACGCTGTCCTCGAAGGCAATGCACAAAGAGAATTTATATTCCCTTAAAGGCTCTAGTAGTTGGTTTAGAGTGAAGAAGTGGTCTATCATGCTATAGTTCCTTAGAAAGATGGCCTGCTCTCTAGGTTGCTGTTCATCCAGGTTTTGCGATAGTCGATTTGTTATTATTTTAGTGAACAATTTATAGATATGCGAAAGCAGGCAGATCGGGCAATAGTTCTTTAGATTTTCTCAGTCGCCTTTCTTATGCAACAGGATGGTATTGGACTCTTTCCAACTGGATGGTATCCTTCTGGATTTCCAGGTATCAGCTGAACCTTTGGGCGAGAGCTTTCCAAAGTTCCTGACCTCCCGCCTTAAGCCACTTCTGGCACTACTGAAATATTCTGCACGATGTGTCGTCTATCCATCAGAAAGTAATCAATTTCATTTTTTGTCTTCGCGTTTGGTGTGATCTGGGTCCATCTTCTGTTGACCTTCTTTCGGAACCAGGTGTTACCAATGAACATTCTCCTAGTCTCTGCCAATATAGCTAGTCGTTCTTCTCGTGCATTTCGTTCTCCGATACCATACCTTCCTATGACCTTTTCGCCCTCTCTCCCTCTTCCAACCTTGGCGTTAAAATCTCCCATCACAATCGTATATGTGGAACTCTGAGTGAGGGTTTCTTCCAGTTCCTGATAGAATCCTTCCACATCATCATCCTCGCATGCACTTGTGGGAGCATAGATCTGGATGATTTTGAGGGTACTATTTCGGTTCAATCGGAGGTAAAGCACCCCGATACCTGATGACTTCAAATGGCATGAGACAATTTTCAAAGACCATTCCTTGTTTATGATGAATCCGACTCCTCCAACTGTCCTCGTGCCTTCTCCTTTTCCTAAAATGACCGTGCTTCTGTCCCCCCAGCTGACCTCCATCTCCTTCTTTCGTCATGTTTCGCAAACAGCCAGCACATCGCAGGCTGTTTTTGCCTTGAGATGGTTTATTGATTCCTCCCTCGTCAGTGTTCTGCAGTTATAAGTGCACACTGAGAGAGTTGGCTGGTTTTCTTTCGGCGACCTGGCACCTAAGATTCTTTGCAGCCTCTCATCGTTCGAATGCCTCACAGCCTCCGGAGTGGGGATCGAGGGATGTGCCAAGAACTGAGACTTGGTTTTCCATGTTGTTTTAGCCATTGTTTTCAGCCACCCGCTGGCTGGTCTTTCAGTGGCGCAAAAGATCTATACAGTTAAATAAAATCTGGTGGGACACTAGCGATTAAAAGGGTGCAGATAGCATTACAGGAAGACGGCCAGTGATTTGTTAGTCTAAAAGTGCCCTGTCCTTCTAAATTTAAGTATGTGGTTAACTAACTTTCACCAGCAGAATCCCTCTGATATCGAACTTAGACAGAACCTTATAAGATGGTGTCCCACTGGGTATTTCATTCACATTATTAGTAAGCAAGCAAGAAAAAGCGAGATACATATACGTTGGCTCACAATTTTAAACCCTCACCTAAGAAAAGCCTGAACTGACAGAAACTGAAATCCTTCTACACTGAGTCACAATTAATTGAGGCAAGTGTTAGAAACTCACTAGGGTTGTCCATTAATCGCAATTAACTCATACAATTAACTCAAACAAATTAATCACGATTAATCACAATTTTAATTGCACTGTTAAACAATAGAATACCAATTGAAATTTATTAAATATTTTGGGATGTTTTTATACATTTGCAAATATATTGATTTCAATTACAATACATAATACAAAGTGTACAGTGATCACTTTATATTACTTTTATTACAAATATTTGCACTGTAAACATGATAAAAATGGTCTTTTTCAGTTCACATAAGTAGTACTGTAGTTCGATCTCTTTATCGTGAAAGTGCAACTAACAAATGTAGATTTCTTTTGGTTACATAACTGCACTCAAAACCAAAACAAGGTAATACTTTAGAGCCTACAAGTCCACTCAGTCCTACTTCTTGCTCAGGCAATCGCTAAGACAAACAAGTTTGTTTACATTATATGGGAGATAATGCTTCCCACTTCTTATTTACAATGTCATTTGAAAGTGAGAACAGGTGTTTGCATGGCACTATTGTAGCCATTGTTGCAAGATATTTACGTACCAGATGTGCTAAAGATTCATATGTCCCTTCTTGCTTCAACCACCATTCCAGAGGACATGCATCCATGCTGATGACGGGTTCTGCTCAATAGCAATCCAAAGCAATGCAGACCAACACATGTTCATTTTCATCATCTGAGCCAAATGCCATCAGCAGAAGGTTGATTTTCTGTTTTGGTGGTTCGAGTTCTGTAGTTCCACATCAGAGTGTTGCTCTTTTAAGACTTCTGAAAGCATGCTCCTCACCTCATCCCTCTCAGATTTTGGAATGCACTTCAGATTCTTAAACCTTGGGTCGAGTGCTGTAGCTATCTTTAGAAACCTCACATTGGTACTTTCTTTGCGTTTTGTCAAATCTGCAGTGAAAATGTTCTTAAAATGAACAACATGTGCCAGGTCATCATCCGAGACTGCTATAACATGAAATAGATGGCAGAATGTGGGTAAAACAGAGTAGGAGACATATAATGCTCCCCCAAGGAGTTCGTCACAAATTTAATTAATGCATTATTTTTTTAACGAGCAGCATCTGAATGGAAGCATGTCATAAGAACTGGGTCAGACCAAAGGTCCATCCAGCCCAGTATCCTGTCTACCGACAGTGACCAATGCCAGGTGTCCCAGAGGGAGTGAACCTAACAGGTAATGATCAAGTGATCTCTCTCCTGCCATCCATCTCCACCCTCTGACGAACAGAGGCTAGGGACACCATTCCTTACCCATCCTGGCTAATAGCCATTAATGGACTTAACCTCCATGAATTTATCTAGTTCTCTTTTAAACCATTATAGTCCTAGTCTTCACAACCGCCTCAGGCAAGGAGTTCCACAGGTTGACTGTGCACTGTGTCAAGAACTTCCTTTTATTTGTTTTAAACCTGCTGCCCATTAATTTCATTTGGTGGCCCCTAGTTCTTATATTATGGGAACAAGTAAGTAACTTTTCCTTATTCACTTTCTCCACACCACTCATGATTTTATATACCTCTATCATATCCCCCCTTACTCTCCTCCTTTCCAAGCTGAAAAGTCCTAGCCTCTTTAATCTCTCCTCATAGGGGACCCATTCCAAACCCCTAATCATTTTAGTTGCCCTTCCCTGAACTTTTTCTAATGCCAGTATATTTTTTTGAGATGAGGAGACCACATCTGTACACAGTATTCAAGATGTGGGTGTACCATGGATTTACATAAGGGCAATAAGATATTCTCTGTCTTATTCTCTATCGCTTTTTGAATGATTCCTAATATCCTGTTTGCTTTTTTGACTGCTGCTGCACACTGCGTGGACATCTTCAGGGAACTATTCACGATGACTCCAAGATCTCTTTCCTGATTAGTTGTAGCTAAATTAGCCCTCATCATATTGTATGTATAGTTGGGGTTATTTTTTCCAATGTGCATTACTTTACATTTATTCACATTAAATTTCATTTGCCATTTTGTTGCCCAATCACTTAGTTTTGTGAGATCTTTTTGAAGTTCTTCACAGTCTGCTTTGGTCTTAACTATCTAGAGCAGTTTTAGTATCATCTGCAAACTTTGTCACCTCACTGTTTATCCCTTTCTCCAGATCATTTATGAATAAGTTGAATAGGACTGGACCTAGGACTGACCCTTGGGGAACACCACTAGTTACCCCACTCCATTCTGAAAATTTACCATTTATTCTTAGCTGTTGTTCCCTGTCTTTTAACCAGTTCTCAATCCATAAAAGGATCTTCCCTCTTATCCCATGACAACTTAGTTTATGTAAGAGCCTTCGGTGAGCGACCTTGTCAAAGGCTTTCTGGAAATATAAGTACACTATGTCCACTGGATCCCCCTTGTCCACATGTTTGTTGACCCCGTCAAAGAACTCTAATAGATTAGTAAGACATTATTTCCCTTTACAGAAACCCTGTTGACTTTTGCCCAACAATTTATGTGTCTGACAATTTTATTCCTTACTATTGTTTCAACTCATTTGCCCAGTATTGACGTTAGACTTACCGGTGTATAATTGCCGGGATCACCTCTAGAGCCCTTTTTAAATATTGGCGTTACATTAACTATCTTCCAGTCACTGGGTACAGAAGCCGATTTAAAGGACAGGTTACAAACCATAGTTAATAGTTCCGCAATTTCACATTTGAGTTCTTTCAGAACTCTTGGGTGAATGCCATCTGGTCCCGGTGACTTGTTACTGTTAAGTTTATCAATTAATTCCAAAACCTTCTCTAGTGACACTTCAATCTGTGACAATTCCTCAGATGTGTCATTTACAAAGGACGGTTCAGGTTTGGGAATCTCCCTAACATCCTCAGCCCTCTTACCTAACAACCTAAATTTGGCCTCCAGGACTTCTCTCCTATCCTTTCCTATGTCACTGGTACCTACATGTACCATGACCACTGGCTCCTCCCCAGCACTACACATAAGTCTATCTAGATGTCTCGAGAGATCCGCAACCTTCGCACCAGGCAGGCAAGTCACCATGCAGTTTTCCTGGTCATCGCAAACCCAGCTATCTATGTTTCTAATGATTGAATCAGCCATTACTAATACCTGTCTCTTCCTATTAACTGGAGTTCCCTCCCCTGGAGAGGTATCCTCAGTCCTAGAGGATACCACATCATCATCTGGAAGGAGGATCCCAACTTTGGTCCAGTTGGATATTCTCCTTTCCTGAGACTTTCATCCTTCTCAACAGCACAGAGGCTGTCAGACCGGGGTTGGGACTGTTCTACTGTGTCCTGGAAAGTCTCATCTATGTATCTCTCTGTCTCCCTTAGCTCCTCCAATTCAGCCACTCTGGTCTCCAAAGCCCGTACACTGTCTCTGAGGGCCAGGAGCTCCTTGTACCGACTGCACACACGTGCCACCTGCCCATAGGGCAGGTAATCATACATGTGCTTTTCATGGAAAAAATCAGCATTTAGCCTTAATTGAGATAACATCTTCCTTAGATGACTATGTAGCTGCCTGAGAGATGGGTGGTGCACAAGGCCTGGATGGTATTCAGTTAACAGATGTGAAGGAAATATTGACACAAATATGAGATCTAGCCTTTGAGACCATCATCTACTAACGTGGTGAGAATGACAGACCAGTAGACTCCTCCAGTCTGGGGGAATTGATTAATTAACTAAAAAGGAAACCAATCACAGAGTAAAGGCAAAAAGCCCTAAGCGTTGATTAAAAAGTAGTGAGACAGGAAATAAAAAAATCATAGTGGAAAGAAGTTAACAGAAGTGGACCCCAGAGATTGATATTGGCACTAGTGTTCTTTATTAATTACTATAATAGGTAGTGGATAGTAAGTTAGTGAGTTTGCTGATTAAATTAATGTGTAATTATTTAGAACCAATAGTTGGAAGTATGGCAGTTTATATATTATGAATGGGAAGGGTCTGTGATTAAATTTTATTATTTGGGAGTTTTGGAATTCTCTAGATTGTTATTCCTTTTATGAAAGGAATAACAAACAGTTATTCTTGGCAGCTGTGACCAAACAGTATTTATATTTAGTGTTCTATAGCAAACTAATTTTTGAGCAATATTACAGCAAAAAGCCAAAATAGTCATTTCATTTTTATTGTTAGATTATAAAGATGTATAACTTTAGATTTCTCAGTGCAGAAACCTCAATTATACATTCTTCTTACTTTTCCTGATCTATAACCATTGGATAGTCACACAGCAATATTGAAGTTAGGTGTTTTCTATCTCCTTCAAATAACTGACATCCTATTAATGTGATACAGTACTCATTTAGGACCTAAATCCCAAACCTGTGGAAGTCACTAGAAAGACTCCCACTAACTTTTAGATAAACTGTCTGTTATTGAAAAAAATCCACCAATTTTTTATTGTTACATAATCAGAGATAATTAAAACAATATTGAGAGGAATACAATCCCAAACAAAAACAAAAACAAAAAAGTCATGTAAAATGTATTTTTGAAATACACCAGCTTCAAAGCTTCACATATCGATAAAGTCTTCTGTCCTTTAATAATGCACCACCTGCAACTGCCTATTTTAATATATTTTGTAGGTATTGTACTTTTAATTTTAAATAATTAATAACTTCATCTTAGTTTTCAGCAGAGGGCCTTCGGAACAAATCATAGATCAAAATAATACGCTAAAAGACACAGACCGTACACATGGTATTCATCAAAGCCTCTCCTGTGCTTTAAACAAGGCTGCTACATATTTACATCTGTTTAAAATGTAAAACAACTGTTCTGAAGGATAAAACTTTCCAAAAACTTGAGCTTACTTCTATATTTGTCCTCATACTCTTCATGCTCTCCTAAGTCTTTCACAGCATGATGTAAGTAACCTATTAAACTTCGCAACAGAGTAGTTTGTTCATTTTTTATGGATTAACTAGCTATATCTGATAAAAAATTTAACAACTTTTTAATGAACTAAGTCTGTCTTCCTGTCTACAGACATAATGAATGGTGTGTATACAAGTCCTAGCAATAGAAATTCTTCTCTTTCTTAGTGCATTAAAAAAATGCATAGAAGAAAACATTCTGGGTTTATTTCCAGCAAAAATTAACTGTTACTATAAAGAATGAGGTCCTGATTCCTTACACATGTTACTCCAGCTTTTACAGCCGTGTAACTTGACTGACATCTGGAAATCATCAAAATACAACACCAAAACCAAACTCAGGATTTATCAGAGCTGTGTACTTTCAACACTACTTTATAGTGCAGAATGCTGGGGAATGAGAAAGTATGACCTGTCCAAACTGTCTTCATTCCATACAACCTGCCTCAGAAAAATCCTCCGTATCTTTTGGCCCAGAACAATCTCAAACCAAGATCTATTGACACAGTGCAGCCAAGAGGATCTGAGCACCATCATTGCCAAGAGGCGTTGGAGATGGATCGGTTATGTGCTTCGGATGGCAACCGATTCTGTCACCAGAGTAGCAATAAGATGGACACCTGAAGGCAAGTGAAAATGAGGCTGCCCAAAAACAACATGGTGAAGAGCTGTGGAAGCCGACCTGAAAAACCTGGGGCACAGCTGGGGAACCATTGAAAGACTTGCCAGAAATAGACAGGAGGAGCTTCGTCACTGCCCTAAATGCCAGAGGTGTAATAGGGACATCATGATGATGAACTTGACTGAAAATATTTACAACAACATAACACTGAAGTAATACCGGGCCAAAAAAAATCAATGTTACACTTCATAAAGAAAACACTGAATATGCAAATTAACTTTTAGAAAAATGCTAATGTTTATATTAATGTTCAGTAAAAGAATCTAAGTGTCTCACTTAGAAGACACATTGAAATGCATTTGAAACATAATTTTCAGAAAAAAATTCTCTTGAAGCCCTTTAACTGGAATAACAATTGTGCATAATAGCTTTATTTAATTATTTTAAATACTCACGCATTTTTATTCTATAAAGAATAGTTTTGCCCCCTTACACTCTGCCTGTAAATAGCCTAACTAATTTTTTTGAAAAATATGTATTATATATTTTCACAAATGGAAATCTTTTGGGCCTGATTTTTAATGGAACATCAACCCAGCTCAGCCTAAGCACACAATCTTTGCACATGTACACACACACACACACACACACACACACACACACACACCTCAGGCACAGTAGCATTGTTGTGAACAGGTGAAAAGTTTATGACATCTATGTGACGGGTAATAGATTTTGTGCGTGATCAGTTTCCTGCTTATGCAGGTGTTATAATGTATTATATATTACCCCTGCTTTGTAAGTGCTAGAAAGAAAAAGTGCTTATGAGTATGTTTGTTTGTGTGTGTGCCTAAGTGAAGTGTCACTGTCTATTCCGTTCCTTCTAGCTGGTTTCCCATACAATATAAATGTGATTATTTTTCACCTTTACCATGCCTTAGTGCAGCAGTTCTCAAACTTCATTGCACTGTGACCCCCTTCTGACAACAAAAATTACTACATGACCCCAGGAGGGGGACCTAAGGGCCCCCCCCCCCCGAGTCCCGCTGCCCCAGATGGGTGGGGGAATCCCAAGCCCCCCCAGCAGGAGGGTCCAAAGCCAAAGCCCAAGGGCTTCAGTTCCAGGCAGGGGGCCTTTAACCTGTGCCCCAGGCACCCAGGGCTGAAGCCTTCGGGCTTCCACTTTGGCCCCAGGTGGTGGGGCTTAGGCTTCAGCCCTGGGCCCCAGCAAGTCTAATGCCCGCCCTGGCGGCCCCATTAAAATGGGGTTGTGACCCACTTTGGGGCTCCAACCCACAGTTTGAGAACCGCTGCCTTAGTGAAATGTACTTGGATGTTTATGTAAGAACATAGGGCCATGAACCTACAAGGCACTGCTGGAAACTCAAATCCCCTAGGTAGCCAGCCACAAAAGAGGTACAACAAACAAGTCAACTTTTCTGCACCATTCCATAGTATGCCTCAAATTTGATGTGAAATTACAGCCTCTAGAGTGAGAGGGCAATTCGGTCTCCATGTTCATTAACTGCTGGGCATGACTTTTGAGAAATTGTGATGCGGAGGCCTGTCCTTAGTATGCTAGTCATGAAGATGAATGACTAAAAGTACTGGCTTTAGTTAAGATGCGGTGTACTTTTCCCACACAATTCTACAGTACACATCACTCATAAATTTTAGTGCCCTTCTATTTTAGTATAGAGCCTTTATTGAGCTGACACTATTAATCATGCTGCACTATGCAGAAGTTCTTTGAGGCTGACCAGTGTGGACTAGGAAGAGACTATCAAACTCATTTTTATTTGTGACCTAGACTGGTGCTAGAATTTGAAGCTAAACCAACAGAGGTGAAAGGCTACAGTGCTAATCCACAGTTACCTAGCTCCCAATCTTGCCTCATGTACTTTAAAGGTTTCAGCCAGTGCTGTATCACTGTGTGACAGAAGCTCAAGGCTTTCATCAATTGCCTAGTCCTGGTTATTTAGGTATTGTCTTTAAATATGCTGTAGTCCTGAAAAGAAGTTTATTATCTGTGCTCCATGTCCAAAAAGTAATTACTCTGAAATTAAAATAGCACACAGTTTCTCGAGAGAAGAAAACAGTTTGTGCTTTAGCGTTATTGGAGAAAATATTTATTCATTACAAACTCACTTCAGTGGGTTTTGTAAATGTATGCACTGTTTTTGAAGAGCTAAGGCACCCAGTCAGAAGAATGTATACATGGGGATGCTGCTTGAGATATTAGACTTTAAATCTAAAGTACTGCAGGGGTAAAAACTATTAAACGACTGTGCTATAATATTGCACCATAGTTCACAAGCTAAACAGAATATTAAGTATTTATTGTTTTAGTTTATGTATAGGTTGTAAAATCACATAATGAGGCCAAAAACACTTGCCTCAGTCACCCCCAAAATTCTGATTGAATAATTCTTGGTCTATAGATCATGCATGAAAGGTTTGTTACAAGTATTTGATATTTGAAATTTGAGCAGTGTTAGTTAGTTTTAAATATCTATGTATATCACCTGAGAAATATCTGTTTCCCATCTGGATAAGTGTAACTCTTAAAAATCAAATTTGCAGTGTGAATACTGCTGTTTATTAGTTCTCAATTCACTTTCCACAAATATTCTCCAATGTTCACATAAAATTCAGTGTTTTATTGTCTATTCCTGCCAGTAAACTATTCTGCTACAATATTCAAATATAAAAAGGGGCATGAATACAGTGGTAGCAAATGAATATTTATGGACGTAGTTTTGCACTGTTTGCTCAGTTCTAGGCTGGACCAGATGCTTTTTGAACAATGGAATAATTTTTCACAGTTGAAATAAATATTTCTAATGTTACAAATATTAACAACCATAGGAACACACACTTTATTTGCACTGGAAAAGTTTACAATGGATGTAAAACACGGATAATCCTGCTGCACAGTGCTGTGTACACTGACAGCACTATAAAAATATTAAATTAAAAGAAGGCCTTTAGTCAGGTTGAAAAAAGAGTCAGATTTACATAATTGAAAAACATTATTTTAATCTTGGCAAAATTCAGTTTTTAATTTTTTTATAATAGCTGAGATTGATGTTTATTTTTAAGGATTTTTTCTATTTTTATCTATTTGAATTTTCAGTTTCACAAAATTATGGGGTTTCATCATTTTAAAATTATCTATTTACATTTTCACAGTTGCGGGATATTATGGGGGGGTCAGGCAGTAGGGAGCGTGAAACAATCTTTTAATCACAGATGTTGAAAGTCAAAGAGTTAATACAAAATATTGTCAATGTCATGTGTCAAAATATACAAAGCAAATATCCTTAAATCCAACTCTAATAAGTTCTCAAGCAGCAATTTTCTTGCTTTGCTTAGCTATAAAGGTCTATTATTATTATAATAATAATTATTATTGATAGAAATATGTTTTCATTGGCTTGTGTGTTATGACATTTATCGACATTTACTAATAAAAATCTAAACCTACCAAGACCAATAGTTCATTTTTCCATTCCTATTTAGACTGTTCATGTCATTGTCCTCACCAAACTACAATTGCAAAGTACCTTGTGTTGTTGTTTTTTTAAATGAAGGTGTCACAGCTGCTTAGATAAATAAATGAGCAAAAGGATTGTGTGAATGCAGAATGAGGGAGCATAGCCAGGTGTTCTGGTAGAATAGGCTTCAAAGTGTGAATGAGCTTTGATGGATGTCATAAAAGCCCAAGGTCTTCAAACCATTGTTGGAGAAACTTGCAAATGATTATGTTAGAGAAAGTAACAAATAAATCTACTGTATAGATCACTTTTGCTTCAGTATGGGAACGTCAAGACATGTCAGCAGGAACAAGAGCAAATCCTTGATTCTGCAGTTGACTGTGGCACCCACTCAAAGCCACATTGATAGAACCTCTGCGGCCATGCAGAACCTATCAAATGAGAGGCAGGTGCAGCATTGAGGTCTGAGTTTGTGCTAATTAAGACCCACTGCTTAAAAAAAATAGTCAAACTGCATTCACAGTCCATTTACACAGTGTAAGCATCCCAGTGTATCTGTATTATAGAGACTGAATTAACGCAAAGTACTGTTAATGAGCTAGAATACATAGCCTCAGGAACACAGCAACTGCCATTCTGGAGCAGACCAATAGCTCATGTAGTTTGCTACCCTCTCTCAGTCAGTAGTCAACTAATTCTACATGGAGTCAAGTATCAGGGGGTAGCCGTGTTAGTCTGTATCTACAAAAACAACAAGGAGTCTGGTGGCACCTTTAAGGTGCCACCAGACTCCTTGTTGAATTCTACATGGACTAACTCAAGCAATCTCGGCTCTATTAGCAATTATCTTTGAGAACACAATGACGGGTGAGGTCCCAGAGGACTGGAGGAGGGCAAACATAGTACTTATCTTTAAAAAGGGGAGCAAAGAGGACCCAGGAATTCTAGATCAGTCAGCCTAACTTCAATACCTGGAAAGATACTAGAACAGATTATTAAACAATTAATTTGTAAGCGCCTAGAGAATAATAGGATTATAAGGAATAGCCAGCATGGAGTTGTCAAGAACAAATCATGCCAAACCAGTCAAATTTCCTTCTTTGACAGGGTTACTGCACTAGTGGAAGTAGGGAACCAGTAGATGTGATATATCGATTGTAGTAAGGCTTTTGACACAGTCCCACATGACATTCTCATCAGCAAACTAGCAAAATGGGACCTAGATGAAATCACTATAAGGTGGGTGCACAATTGGTTGAGAAAGCATACTACAAGACTAGTTATCAATGGTTCACTGTCAAACTGGCAGGATTATCTAGTGGGATATATCATGGGGTGGATAAACCCCACAGTGGAGAGATAGGGGTTCAGGAACAACTCTAGTCCTAGGAAGCCGCACCCTAGCAGGCCTGCTGGGCATGCTTCAGTTGAAGAAGAGATTTAAAAGGGAGTCTTCAGCACAACAGGGTGGTGGTTAAAGAGAGAGAGCTGCACTCACAGTGATGGAAGGTCTAGGCCAGAAGGGTATCCCCAGAAAGAGGGCAGTTGCATGAAGCTGAGACTCTTTAGCCTGCAGAGGCCTGTGAACTGAGTTGCAAGGGATAACCTCAAACCAGGATACATCCTGAGAAGTGAAAGAGCAGTAGGAAGGGGCCACAGGTAGTGGATACCTTCCCTATGGTGCCCAAGAGGGACCCTGGTTGGTCCCAGAGTGGAAGGGCCCAAGTTCCTCTACCCCGACTATTAGGTGGGGGTTGCAGGGACTTCCACCGCTCATGGCATCCCACAGAGGTCAGTCCTGGGTTCAGTACTATTCAATATTTTCATTAATGACTTGGATAATGGAGTGGCGTGTATGCTTATAAAATTTGCAGATGATATCAGGCTGGAAGGGGCTGCAAACACATAGGAGAATTCAAATTAAAATTCAAAATGACCTTGATAAATTGGAGAATTGGTCTGAAATCAAGAAACAATTCAATAAAGACAAGTGCAAAGTACTACTCTTAGGAAGGAAAAAAATCAAATGCATAACTACAATATGGGAAACTACTAGCTAGGTGGCAATGCTGCTAAAAGGGATCTGGGGCTTATAGTGGATCACAAATTGAATATGAGTCAGACAATGTGATGCGTTTGTGAAACCGGCTATTGGGTGAATTAACAGGAATGTCATATGTAAAACATAGAAGGTAATGGTCTTGCATTTGGCACTGATGGGGCCTCAGTTGGAGTACTGTGTCTAGTTTGGGGCACCACACTTTATACAATTTATCCACATATTTCCTAGAGTTTAGAGGACAGCAACAAAAATAAGAGGTTTAGAAAACCTGATCTATAAGGAAAGGTTAAAAAACCTAGACAGGTTTAGTCTTGAGAAAAAAAGACTGAGGGGGGACGTGATAACAGTCTTCAAATATGATAAGGGCTGTTATAGAGAGGATGGTGATCAACTGTTCTTCATGTCCACTGAAGGCTGGACAAGTAGTAATGGGTTTAATCTGCTTAATCTTAATGGTCTAGATTTACTTGGTCCTGCCTCAACATAGAGCACTGGAGTTGCTGACTTCTCACAGTCCCATCCAGCCCCACATTTCCATGATTCTACCATATGGGTAAAAACTCCCACCATGGACAATTATAGAAAATCCTTCCCATGAGTGTTTTCCAAACTCCAAGTAACTGTTCTTGGGGCATAAACCAAGAAATTAGGATTTATATCCCTAATATATATATTTATC
This sequence comes from Trachemys scripta elegans, assembly GCF_013100865.1. Taxonomy (NCBI): domain Eukaryota; kingdom Metazoa; phylum Chordata; order Testudines; family Emydidae; genus Trachemys; species Trachemys scripta. The sequence continues at coordinate 103,934,603 of NC_048298.1, read as the reverse complement.
TCGTCTAATGCAAGAGTGGATATTATTCATATAAATAATAGGGTTTATATATATAATCCCACCAACCTCTTGGCTTCAAAATTTCTGTGGCAGTGAGGTCCATAGGTTAATTCTACAGATCTCTAACTTTAGGTTACCAAATCAATGTTATCTTGGTTAGTAACCCAGCTTTGTTAGTTTCAGAGTGGTAGCAGTGTTAGTCTGTATCAGCAAAAAGAGTGAGGAGTATTTGTGGCACCTTAGGCCTTGGCTACACTGGCGCTGTACAGCGCTGCAACTTGCTCCGCTCAGGGGTGTGAAAAAACACCCCCCTGAGCGCAGCGAGTACAGCGCTGTAAAGTGCCAGTGTAATCTGAGCCTGCAGCACTGCACGCTCGCTCGCAGCCCTGCAAGCTATTCTCCTCGGAGAGGTGGAGTACATACAGCGCTGCGAGAGAGCCGCGGCAGCGCTGTGAAGTCCCGAGTATAGCCAAGGCCTAAAAGACTAACAAATTTATTTGGGCATAAGCTTTTGTGGGCTAAAACCCACTTCATCGGATGCATGCAGTGGAGAATACAGTAGGAAGATATATCTACACACAGAGAACATGAAAAAATGGGTGATGCCATACCAACTATAACAAGACTAATCAATTAGTGTTTTTCAGCTACTTGGGGATCTAGTGGAAATTAGTTATTCATCTCTCTGTTAATTCCCAGGAGCCAAAACAGAGCACTACAAAACCTGTAACAATTAACCCTTTTTGGCAGCCTCTTCTGAGAGGCCAAGGACTGGATGGGCATGGATCATGAACCAGTCCCTACACCTACAGGAAAGCCTGGAGGCTAGAGCTGTGCAAACCTTTCCAAGTTTGAAGCATGTGTGAATATATTTTCATCTGTATCAGTCCCCACACATTTTTGTTGGCAGCATTGACTGCAAGTATTTTAATAGGGAAGTCCATTATGTGCATACTCAGAGTAAGCCAGTGATATCAATGCTGGTATCACAGAGATGTCCAGGACTGGCCTCTGGGGCTTGACACACCCATGGTCATAGGCTACCCCACTATGAAGGAGTTAGAAATGCAAAGAAAAATCTCAGCTTCTTAAAAACAAAGAAGCAAGACAAAATCAAACCAAATGCAAGGCAGAACCATTTTTCTTATGAAGAAAAACCATAAAGCATAAACCAACACAAACAGACCAGTAGGTTTCAAGACCGGTCACTGATTTCTCCTGAAGGTCATAGGTCATTTGTGTTGCACAATACATCCATCCAAGGCTGGCCTTTGGTTCCTGAGAATACCAGGGACAGATATATTTGTGACTGAGGAGGGAAGAGCTGCCTGGGCAGACACTGATGGCACTAGGGCTACCACAAGCTCCTCAGCCTGCTGTTTAAAGCTAAGCTACCTTCAGGCGAGTGGCACTGTGAATTCTGGCAGCACAGCGGATACTCAAAGCTCTGATAAGCAGTGTCAGACAAGTGCAGCAGCTTCTGCAATTAATACTACTAAGTCAGTGGTTTTCAACCTGTGGTCCGTGTACCCCCGGGGGGTCCGCAGACTGTCTAAGATTTCCAAAGGGGTCTGCACCTCCATTCAAATTTTGTAGGGGTCTGCAAATGAAAAGGTTGAAAACCACTGTACTAGATCACTGCTAGACACATAAGCCAAAATCTTCAAATGTGCCCACTAATTTAGGATGCCTCTATTTATTTCCTTTTCTGCTCATCTGGAGACACTTAGGGCATGTCTAAACTGTAATTAAATACCCTCGGCTGGCCCATGCCAGCTGGCTTGGACAGCAGGGCTGTTTAATTGCAGCGTAGATGTTCCGGCTTGGGCTGGAGCCTGGGTTCCAGGGCCCTGCCAGGAGGGAGGGTCCCAGAGCTCTGGCAGCAGCCCAAATTGAAATGTATACATGGCAGTTAAACTGCTCCACAGCCCGAGCCCAAGTCAGATGGCCCAGGACAGCCCCAGGTGTTTAACTGCAGCAAAGACATACCCTTAGGGTACATCTACACAGCAAGCGGCTGTAAGTCTCAGAACCAGGGTTGACAGGCTCACACTACAGCCCTAAAAAGGGCTGTGTAGAGATTGCAGCTTGGGCTGGAGTTCAGGCTCTGAAGCACAGGGAAGGGGGTGGGCTTCAGAACCCGAGTTGCAATGTCTCCACTGTTACTTTTAGCCCGATTGTGTGAGCCCCATGTGCCCGCATCTGTTAACCCTGGCTCTGAGAGTATCTATGTGGGCTGCCACTCACTGTGTAGATATACTGATATTTCACAAGTGCTGAGCGCTCAACTACAGTTGAAGTCATTGGCACCTGTTGGGTATTCAGCACCTCTGAAAAATCAGGCCTGAAATGACTCAAGCTGGGGACCCAGAATCAGGGGTCACTTTTGAAAATCCTCACTGGAAGCTACATAAGCCTTCTGTTGCTATGAGAATATTTCTTTGTGGATCATGTACTCCACAGAATAAAATCTTTACTTTATAGCATGAGTTGTTTTTTTTAACTACAGACAAAAGGGGAAAAAAAAGTCCTTTGTCTCAGTATACTCTTCTCCACCTACACAAGCAGAATCTTTTAAGATGTACATATTGTCACAGGCATGTTTCTTCTGTACTAAATTGGCTAAGAGAACTTACCTAAACAGACCTTCCCTCTGAAAAAATTGAGTCAAGATGGCTTTTGCCGTCCCTCCTGATCTAGTGAGGTAGGCTCAGCCCACTGGGGACGCACGTGAAATACTATGCGACTTCCTCTTACGGAAAACAGATGTTTACATGGATTCTGTACATATGTTCCAGAACTCATTATCCCTTTACTTACTAGCAAACAGTATTGTGCCAAACAAAAACAAATGAACAGTCAAATCAGATGGACTATGCAGGCTCAGTATAAGGAAGCTTTGAAAGCTTCTGCCTTTGCTGTTACTTCTCCCTCAATAAATGGAGGATTTCAATCTGTGTAGGGATGTCAGTCTGGCACGTTCCACCAGTATTAGTTCACGTTGTTTTCTGAAATGCTAAAGCGTACAAAAGGCTAATGCATTTCAATGGAAAAAGAAAAAAGCTCAGGGTTGTTTCTGAAATGTTACAGCTCAAAATGGACATTTCTTTGTGTCTGTTTTTTCACAGTGGCTATTATTCCTTTGAAACTGGCCTGGAATTTTGCATGCAGCCCAGAGGGGGGCAAAATCCACGATCTGTCCACTAGTCATTATGCATTTCAAGTATTAATGGTTTAATTTACACATTTGCTTAAAAATAATTCTATTCTAAATAGGTTCTTATACTACGCTCATCACCACAGTATCTGAGAACCTCCCAGTAGTGCATTAAGCTCCATGGTTAACATTGGACATGTGTTTGTTCTCTCATGCTCTCTCTGGAGGAGAAGTGTGTGGAGTGGACTGTTTTGTTTTGGTAGGGCATTTGTTTTGCTTTGCTTTTTATATATATATATATACACACACACAGAGACAGACACACATCCCTATGTTTTTGTATTAGAGAAATTCACCTTGCACTTTGAGCAGAAAGTGGGGAGTCTTGTGATGGTCCTTCATGCCCTGGGGGGGTGTTCCTTCCACTGTCTCAGAACACCTCCAGAAAAAGTTCTGTGGCCCACACAGACAAATTTTACCTTTGTGCCAGAGTTCCATTGTGCCAGGAGCAAGGTTGTCAACCACACACCAGAGTTTTCGACCGTCTTTTAGCTCTCCTGGGGTCAGGCCATGGAGCACCTTAGATGTAAGGACTAAGGCCTTGAACTAGATTTGATATTGTACCGGACACCAGTTTAGAGAGCAGAGGACAGGTTTGATGTGCTTGCAGCAGCCTGTGTTGCTGAAGAGACACGCTGCAGCATGTCTGCACTAGTTGGAATTTAAGTGCTGCATGCTTCATGGCAAGGTCTATCGCAGTGCTGTAGTCCAGCCCAGAAGTGACAAAGGTGTTGCTGAGGCCAGGTCATCAGCCGTCAGTATGGGATGGAGTAATCTAGCTGACCAGAGATGACAGAAAGCGATGCTGCTATGCGAGATCTGAGCATACACAACTAAGCAATTGTGGGTGTGTACCAAAAGGAGACTGCACCATGGCTACGTACTCCAGGCTATTTCTTATGCTCACCAGTGTCAGCTGTTCTTCATCCATGAGCTGATCTCATCCAAGCACTGGGCTGTCTTGGTGGTAGCAACTTGGCCCAAAATACTTGCAGCCTTCCAAGCTGTGGAAGACAGTAGATGCTGACCCATTTTAGGGGAAGTCAGGGGGGAAAAAGAAGCCAATTCCATCTAAGTGACTAATGCATGGAACTAAAGGCAAGGGCAACTTCTGTAGTCCAGCAACTCATTCAGGCTAGTTTCTGTTTGATCAGGCCAATAGTATGCTGGAAATTATTTCAAAGTATATTTTCAGTAAGAGGCAGAAATAATACTGCATTGACAGCATCTTTCTTTGTGTTACAGAACAGTTTGGTAGCCTCAGAGAAAAGACACTATATAAGTGCAAAGTGTTATTAACCAGAGAGAAAAGGAAGCTATAAAACTCGAAGCTATTAATCATCATAGGATAGGTTGTATCAGTGAAGTAAAAAAATAATTTGGTTACCTAAGCTTTTTATGTAATCCATTATTATACCTCTTTCTTTCTTTCTTTCTTTGGTGACGGTAGTAGATTATATTTCTGCCTGTTTTTAGAACAAGGGCTAAATAAGTTGAAGGACTCTGCAACTGAACAAACCCATTAAGGGGGATTGGCAATACAGGCATTAAAATGGACTATCAGGCTACACAGTTTGAGACTAGTTTAACTAGAGAATTAAGCCAGTGAATTGTTACTGGGTGGCAATGGAATGGAACAATGCAATAATATAATAATTTTATTTATAAAGCACCCCCTGTGCTGAAGTACTTTGGCTACTGAACAGGCAATTATTATACAATGATAAAATTATAATTATGCAATATAAAAACTAAATTAGATACTAATAACCCAAACACTGTTTGCCTCTGGGCTTCTGGATAGTAGAAATTTGGTCTATTGTTGGGAACACTGAATTGACTGAACTTTGAAATCAGGTTTAGATAGCTTGACGAAGATGGATGTCTAGGCCAACTGAAATCTATTCTATTGGAGGTACTACTGGAAATACTTAATTGTCTAACATCCTGAGCCGTCAGCATTGCAGCTCCTCCAGATTTCACTCTGTCACCGACCAATGCACCAAATATTCCTAAATCAGTGTAATCCTAAATGGATGCAAAATCCTCTCTCATTCCTAACTCATAGGGTTTGTAAATCAGCGGAAGGTAGCAACGTTATTAAAGGTTTAGTGAGATCTTTCAAACTATTTCCTTTCCCAGAGATATGAAGAAATAAGAAATAGAAAAGTTAGACGTTGAAGTTTAAAGAAGTAGCAGTATTAAACTGTTTACTTTAGCTTACTATTAAACTTTTAGATAAAGAGTTTTCATGAATTTCTGTTATGTGCAGAATTAATTATGAGAGACTTTCCATTGTTTATTTTGTCTTAAGAAGTGTTGCTCCAAGTTGTGAGGAGGGAGAGAGAAGAGGAAAAACCCTCTTAATAGTTATAGATATGACAAAAATTGAAAATGTTATTCAGAGAACTAGTTCCAGTCTCTGAATAAAATTTTATACAGTCTTTTCTAGATTCCTAATTAATGGAGTTTTATATTTATTTGTCTAGAACAAAAAAATCTAATTGGAGATAAAGAAATGGTACAAAACTCTTTATACTGAACCCATCCTGCAGGATTTCTGCAAGAGAGATCTTTGGCAAAAATAAACCGAACATCAGATTCAGCCACCCTTAGTTCTGTTGAGTAGCTCTGTTGAAATCAACATGGCTATTCATTGAGTAAGGCTACTCAGCATGAGTAAGAGTAAGAGTAAAAGTGGCAGAATCCAGCCCAAAGTGAGCAGTACTTACTGGTCAAAATTACCTTGTGTGATCAAATGGGAACAGAGGTAGGGTAAACATGTGCATGAAAGGACTGATTCTGTCATCCTTCTTCACATTGAGTTGCACTTGATTCTGTGAGAAGTCCCATTGGGACTTCTTGTGGAGAAAAGTACTACTACACATGAATAAATGGCAGCAGAATCAGGGCCATAGCAAAGAATGTTTGGGAGAAATATTAGAGTACATGGTATGGATGCTATGTAGTTTCAATATGAAGTCCTGATGAGGGTGCATTATACTTTAGACATTTAAAACAAAACACTGGATCCATTATCCAAAGTATAAATTTCCATTTTAAAACTTACTTTGCTCTAAAGACCAAATTCTGCCCTGTCCTGCACAAGCATATTGGGAAAGAGGAGACAGAGAGCCAGCCCTTACCTTCCCAGCTCCTCAAATACAAAAGTCGAGTTAAAGGGCTTTGCATAGAGGCCAGTATAGAACCTTAAGGGAATACTTTCGCCGAACAGGAAGGAGGGTGAGGGGCCTATAGCAGCTGCGGACCAGCCTGCTACACTTCCTATATACATGGTTTCTGGGCAAATGAACCCATGAAATTTATAGACACACTAGCCTGACCATGATCTCTCCACATGCGCACTGCCATGGAGAGACCCATCAGGGAGCAGAACTCCAGCATATAGTGGGGTGAGCACCCGCTTTAGCCCTGAAGGGGTTGGAAAAGCCCTGCAGAGGGCTAACCCTGGCTGATTGGGGGAAGTGGCTGCAACTGGAGCCACGCCCCAAACAGACTAACTGGGCCTTACAAGAAGGCTAGGGCAGCCAGAAGCTCAGCAGTCTCTTCTCTAGCTATGGAGGGAGACATGCCTGGCTGCTAGAAGGTTGAGCGGTACCTGGGAGTGAGGCAGGGCTGGGGAAAAACCAGGGGAGCTCCAGGCTGGCAACTCCCAAGGCTGTAGGGCTTGGTTCTGGGCCCATAGAGGTACTGAGGGTGGAAGAAGGCAGCAGGCCAACCCCCCCTTGCCAGTGAGGAGTGGCATACACTGCAGTCTGCCCCAGGGAATGGGGGCTAATTGGTGATTGGCAGTAGCTTACACTGAGGCAAGGTGGAGATAGGGGGTGGGGGTTCCCCTGGGTGGGGAAACCCTGAGGCTGAGGGGTTACTGCCAGAGGGGCAGCACCCCAAAGAAAGGGGCACCAGGAGGGACATGGGGCCAGCAGTAAGGTGGATCACTGGCCTGCAGAGGGCGCTCCTGGGTCAATGAACTAATTCCCAGAAGAGACCAGCAGGAGGTGCTGCAGGGGTGAGTCCGAACGCCTTACAAGGCAGCACTTAATTCCTAAGGAAATAGGTACCAGAGGTCAAGCTGGGCAGCCAGACAATGGCAGCTGCTCTCTGGCTGCCCAGTTCTGAAGACAGTGCTGTTGCCAGCAGCAGCGCAGAAGTAAGGGTGACTTGATATGGTGTATTGATACCCTTACTTCTGTGCTGCTGCTGGCAGCAGCACTGTCTTCAGAGGTAGGCAGCCAGAGAGCGGTGGTTGCTGGCCAGGAGCCCATAGGTGCTGGGGCTATAAGCGGCTGAGTCTAGAGGTGGGGGGGGGGGCTCAGCCCCAGCATGACACCGCACAAATTAAGCACTGCATATAAGGGGTTTGCAGAGTCCCTCCTGTGAATGCTCGACTTCCATCCCCTCCTATAGAGCAATACGATCTCACTGGCCGCAAAATGGTACATGGTGAGACCGTCTGCAATATCCAAAGAAGTGTCCAGCCCTCTGAAATATCCTCAAGAAAGAACACATAGGGGATGGCTCACTATTTCTAGGCACTTCGAAAGACATGTGACTTTGTGAACAAACAATGGCTCTGCTTTGCAGAGTTTTGATTGCATTTGAGGCACATTGAGGCGGACTTCTGATACAAACTGACCCCAGAGAGCTGGAGATAGTCATCTAGGGACAAATCTGTGGTCTAGTTATTGTCCCTTTTTGACATGCTAGTGCCACAAAGGGGCAAGAACATCATCTAAACAAGCTATGTGGGGGAGCCCCTGGCATAGAGCTGACATAGGTACCACACACACACAGAGCAGCACCTTCTCCCTGCTTAAGGTTTTTTTTAAAAAAAGAGTATGGGTCAAGTACCCCTGTTCTTGTGTAATTTTTCCTTGAGCCAATATGCGGCTGGGCAATATTTAGAGCAGTCAGGAGGCTTATTTGTTAAAAAAGGTTATATGAATTTACTATTGCTTTCTGTCATAGTATACGATGACTGTATAGGTGGAAGGCTTTGGGGCTGCTCCATGAAGATCTTGCATGGCAGCTACAAGTTGGTGGGGAATAGGAGGGAATATGGAAATAGCTCTTAACCAAACAATTTTGACCCTTTTTTATTTAGGGTCATGTTTATTTCACTTTTACAGATATTGGGAGGTGAGGGAAAGGGGGGCATTATGTTTTCCAGAAGCAGAGCACTCATCTCTTAATATATTAAGAATTTTTAAGGTAAGAAGAATCATTTAACAGTTTATAGTTGGCCTGAGGCAACTGCATCTTTGCATGCTTAGAAAAGTGTACCTAAATAAATTAAATTTTCACTTCTCAAGTTTAGGAATAAAGACTTTCAGAACCAGTGTCTTTGTGAGTTTATCTGAGCCTGTCTGTACAGAAAGAGCTTGTGCCAGCTTCTTTGAAATTTTGTTCTTTTTGGCGGGTGTGAGATTCAATTATTTTCCAATTGCTTTTCAGTCAGAGGGGTCGTCTGATTTCTTTGGTTTTCCATTTGAAGTGAAAAGGTTGCCTGTGTGGGAGGTTGTTAGTGTTCTGCAGAGAGTTCAGCTTTTTTCCCCGTAAAAGTTTGATGAAAAGGTAGGTTTCATTTTATTTTGTTTCTGGATCAGTTACCCATTCATTTGTCTTATCTTCAAGAAGGCTGAAAGTATTTTCATGAGTGTAGCAATGTATTTTTGTGGGTTTTTTATTCTGATTCTATGTTAGTGTAAATCTGGAATAATCCTCCATTTAACTCCCTGTCAATAGTTCCTCCACATTTACACTGGTGTAACAGATCACAATCTGGTCTGCTGTCTCAAAGCGATTAGGATTTTGATCCATACATGTAGAAGGGGAATTTAAAAACAAAACAAAGGAAACCTTAGGATAAGACTTTAATGCCCTTAGTCACATTGGGTAGCACTTTATGCCACAAACAGTCTGACTGGGAGTCAGAACTTGGCTGTTAGAATGAGATAGGCCAGGGCTGCTTAAAAAACCTACAACTTGTCCTGCTTATGGGAAAATGACCATGTTCCTGTTTTTGACGCTGTTCATGTCTGACTATGCCTGATGTTTGAAGCTGGCAACAAAATGCACACAAAGCAACTGTTTTTTTTACATGCTATTTACCGCTGAACATTTCAGATAATTAAGATATTTGTGGTCTGACCAACAGTTAGTCCTTTATTAGCAATGTACATTTGTTAAGCTGGGTAAATTGAAGCTGTTGCATTTTATCTATAAAGCCCTAAATGGCTTAGTATCTCCCTCCTGATAGACTACCTCTCTCCCCCATTGTGATAGCTCCATAGTTAAATCAATGGGAGCACTCAGGCAGGAGAACCGCCCACACACCCATCCCCTTGAGGGGCACAACCTTAAAAGCAAACCCTCATTTATGTGTGAGTGCAGGGGTGGCAATGCTTATTTTTTTATTTCTGAGTTCTCTACCACAAGACCAAAAATATCATATTGAATTTATGAGCAAACACACACAGCATGCAGGAGTTCACTAGCAAAAAACACACACGAGCTCCTGTGGAGTGCCTGTGCTTGGCACAATTTGGAGGAGGCGGCAGAGGAGACATTAAGGCACCAAGTCCCTATCTTCTGCATTGCTACCCTGCCACCTCAGCTTCTTTGGCCCCTTGATAACATCTTCTGTAGGATTTATTCTGATGCTGCCCCGAGAATCTAACAACGGGTAGAAAGAGAAGGTTTCCATAGTGTGAATGGGATGGGTTCTGGGTGCAATTTACTGGGGACATAGGGTAAAAATTTCCAAAGTATCAAGTCGGGCATCAATTTCCTTAGCTGCTTTGGAAAACAAGTCTCACCCTTTGCTCAGGTTTTCCCCTGTGTACGATCCCAGTCCACAACCCACCCTCCTTCCCCTTGATGGAGGGGCTTCTGCCAAGTTACAGGGGCAGCATGCTGTGGACTTCCATGCCTTCCTTGGCTAGATCCGTCATGTCTGATTCCATTCCACTAAACAGAGTTAATTCCTATGTTTTCTCATTGGCTCGGATAACATACTCTGGAAAGAGTATTTTCTGCTTTTCTGAAATGTAATGGAAATATACAGCCATAATTTATTGTATGGTCGACATACAGAGACATTTCCTAGCACAAAGTAGAAAGAACAATTATGATAATTATGTGGGTTGCACATGCAATTAAATTATCCTTTTGTTTGCAAATTTGCACTTGTAATAGGTTTTAATTGCTTGTTCTTAGATTTCATGCAAGTCAAATTGTTCTTCATTTGTATTAATGAAATTAGATGTATGTAAAGCAGAAGTATAATACTTATACATTAGATTCTTTCAAAATTTAAATAAAAAATGAATTTAGAAATAGACACTATTATTTAGACCATTCCTTGTCAGCATGATCAGGGTGTTGCAGTACAAATATGTAATTTTTCAGCTTTAGAGTAATGTTACAGTCGATATTTGAAGTCTTTACAGGGTATAGACGTGTAGTAGCATTCAGGAGTTAATTAAAAACACATTTTCCACTACATATTACATAACAAACATGATCAATGAGGTTGGTATTTATGGAATAGTCTAAGACTGAGCAACTGCAGCATGAAAAAAACAAAACTAGTTAGATTCTCTCCTGTGTGAGAACCTGACTCAGTGAAGAAAAGTGAGTGAGTGCGAGTAAACAGGTTCTGGCGCTCTGATTCTGAGGGCTGAGCCAGCCCCCCTCCGCCTCAACAAGGCTTAGAGCTGCTGCTGGGCTGCTCTAAGCTTTGCCACTGATGCAGGATCCGCAATAGGCCACGACACCTCCCTATTTGTTACAATGGGAGGAGGAGTGTGACAAATGCCCAAATGTGGAGTCCTGCACAGATGCACCAGCAGAGAATTCCCCTCCAGCAAGGGAGTTCTCTGCTAGTCATTTGCACCTGTCTCAAGGCCCCCTGTATGTAACTTACAGTTTTTATTATTTGTCCAGGAAGCTTATATTACTACCCAAAGGAATGTTCTAAGTGATCAGCCATTGGGGTTCACTCTGGCAACAATGTGGTCTGAATGGGTATTAGCAACTCGAATGTTAAATCTTCCTTATCCAACTTGCTTGCTCGGAGCAAATTGCAACAGCACAGAAATCTTCTGTAGGCATCATGGAACACTTTTGTGGCATATGAACCCCTGAACAACTTGAAAAAAACATCTAAAGCTCAATCTTTAGTTTATATTCATATAAAGCCATAATTTAGACAGATTTAGAGAAAGATTTGTGGGAAACTGAGGCAATGGAATGACACTAATTCACACCAAAAGTCTGGCCCTGAATATTTAACATGTATGGTATAAATTCTCATTGAGATATGGAATACACTCTACATATCATCTCTTGTCTGGATAATTGAACCTGGAGAATGGAGGAATATAAGGAGCTACCTATATTATTTTCAAACTTGTTCTTGTTTTTTGTACCAGCCAGAGGAGTTTAAATGTTCTTTTATTAAATATGCCTAAAGGTAGTCACTGTACACAGATGGGAAGAAATCCTAAAGCAATACAATTATCATTATGTCTTCCCATAACACTTGCACAAATGAATTTGGTTGAGAGAATGTTACTAAAATTGACATCCTTGCTTCATTGGAATAAAAGATGACTCATCTCCAGGAATGCGCCACTCCTGATCCACCCAGCAAAACATTTTTATTTAGGAGAGAGCTATGTCTTGTGCCAGCACTAAAACACTGCACTAGATTCTTTCCTTCATTTCCGTCATACTCCCTATTTGCAGCTCTGGTGTTCTGCTCTTTCTGTACACACAGATGACCCAAAATTGAAGTAATTGAGCATCCCAGGCATATAGAAAGTGCAGAGTACCAGAACGGATATCAGCTGTGTAGATCTGAAGGCAGATGTTCTGCCTTCTCTCTCATAATCAGTTTTCCTGAGATAATACACCTCTACCCAGCCACTGAGATTTTTTTTAGTCCACCCTCGCCATTTTTCTAGTATCATTCTTTGAGACATTGTAGATACAGCACATGATGACAAATTGATTTGATCAATTTCATGAGGTCTTATTGCAATCGATTATAATCTGGTCAGGTCATTGTTAGTATGGATGAATGTCAAGAGGCAATTCAGCAAAGAGACAGTGGGACAATTTTTGCCCTCAGTTATACCCACTGCAAGTTATTTCTCACTGAGCTTAATAAAGATCCTACAGAGAAAAATATTAAAGAGTACAGGAGAGATGCTCACGCTGGTGTAAATCAGCATAGCTCCCAGTGACATCAATGGAGCTTTGCTGATTTACCATTAGCTGAGCATCTCGCCCTGCATTTGCTGTATTAGAGAACAAGATTTTTCTCAGAAACAGCTGAGGCTAAAGCTTTCTGAAATCGGTAGGGTGTAGATGAAACAGTTGGGGAGAACCAAGAAAAGAAGATGAATATGATAGTATCATTCAAAGGGCACATTGCAAACAGACCGGTGTGGTATACAGGAGAAAGAAGATCTTATCTGCAGTGATCTGTTTAGTTTCTGTGTGGAGTTTCAGGTGTTCTTGCCTGAAAGCCCTAAAATAATTTGAGAGACAGTTACCTGAGAGATTGGCAAACACATTGCAAATTGTAATCCAGAATTGCTTTAATTAATAACCACCAGGTTTAAAAGGCAAAAGGAGCTAGTGAAAGGATACTTACCATGGGGGCCCTTTACTCAGGAATCACAGATAGAACCTATTAAAAGTCAGAATTTTCCTCCCATGAGAAATTCCTTATTTCAATATTGTTTTCACCCCAAACTGGGACAAAGGTCAAAACATCAAAATGTCACTGAATGGAAAGTTCTGAATGAAGATATTTTGGAAATGTGGTGGTGGTGGTTTTTGTTGTTGTTGTTTTGTTTTTAGTTCATTGAACCAAATCGAAAAACTTTATTTTGGCTTGGTTTGTCATTTAGCTGCATCTGCCTGAACTACTGAGCTGTCTTATAGGAGGTGTAGTTTGGGTGCCTCATTTCTTTCAGGTTCACTGGCTGGACTACAAAGGAGAAAGAGGGTATGAGGCACACATACCTACAACTCTCTTGCAGCACCGAGGCAGCTTAAGTAGATAGATTAATGTTGAACTGACCCAAAACAAAATGTATGGAAATGTTGTGTTTTGAATTGGACCAACCCAAACAAACTAAATATTGTTTTTATTTTCCCTGTGGAAAATTGATTTGGGGAGGGGAGAGGTTAATTTTCCCAAGTAAATATTCAATTTTCCAGAAACTTTTTTACCAAAAAACATTTTGATGGGAAATTTCATAGAATCATAGACTTTAAGGTCATAAGGGACCATTATGATCATTCAGTCCGACCTCCTGCACAACGCAGGCCACAGAATCTCACCCACTCACTCCTGTAACAAACCCCTAACCTATGTCTGAGCTATTGAAGTCCTCAAATCATAGTTTAAAGTCTTCAAGGTGCAGAGAATCCTCCAGCAAGTGACCCATGTCCCACACTAGAGAGAATGGCAGAGGCCCTGGGGTTTTTTTGCCTATCTGCCCTGGGGGAAAATTCCTTCCCAACCCCAAATATGGCGATCAGCTAAACTCTAAGCATATGGGCAAGACTCACCAGCCAGACACCCAGGAAAGAAATCTCTGTAGTAACTCAGATCCCACCCCATCTAACATCCCATCACAAGCCATTGGGCATATTTACCGCTAATAGTCAAAGATTAATTAATTGCCAAAATTAGGCTATCCCATCATACCATCCCCTCCATAAACTTATCAAGCTTAATTTTGAAGCCAGATATATCTTTTGCTTCCACTACTCCCCTTGGCAGACTGTTCCAGAACTTCACTCCTCTGATGGTTAGAAACCTTCATTTAATTTCAAGTCTAAACTTCCTGATGGCCAGTTAATATCCATTTGTTCTTGTGTCCACATTGGTACTGAGCTTAAATAATTCCTCTCCCTCCCTGGTATTTATCCATCTGATGTATTTATAGAGGGCAATCATATCTCCCCTCAGCCTTCTTTTGGTTAGGCCCAGAGCACCCTCCTGCACCCTAAAGCCCTCATCCCCAGCCCCATCCCAGAGCCCACACCCCCAGCACCCTCCGACCCCCTCCCATACTCCGAACTCCTCAGCTCCACCTCCCAGCCTGGAGCTCCCTTCTGCACCCCAAACCCCTCATCCCTGGCCCCACCCCAGACCCTGCACCTCCAGCTGGAGCCCTTACCCCCTCTCGCATCCCAACCCACTGCCTCAGCCTGGAGCCACCTCCCTCACTCTGAAATCCTCATTTCTGGCCCCACCGAGAGCCCGCACCTCCACCCAGAGCCCTCACCCCACCCCCAGCCCGCTGAGCCAGCCCAGTGAAAATGAGTGAGTGACGATCGGGAAAGTAAGCGATAGAGGGAGGGGGGATGGAGTGAGCAGGGGGTGGGGCCTTGGAGGAGGGGTGGGGCAATGGTGTTCGGTTGTCTGAGTAGAAAGTTGGCAACCCTATAAGTCAGTTCAGAGTACCAGGAAGCCAAGTTCACGTACTAGGTCACAGACAGCAGGCAAATGGATTTAGGGACAAACCAGGGTCTTGTGTCGACAGCAAGACAAGATATGGAGCAGAAGCAAGCAGGCAGTCTGGGTCATTGTTCAGAAAACTCCCCAGACTGCTGTCTTGGTTTATATACCAGCATGAGCCAATCAGTGGGCTGCAAGGGGCTGCCACTCAGGCCCTGCTGGTGGGGTATTTCCTGCAGTGCCTAGCTTCACAGGGTCCTCCAGCAGAAGCCTAGCCTAAACTTACCAATAGTGATGTGGAAGCAGCAGCCACCCCCCGCCCCCATTGGTCCAGGGGTTCTAGTCGTGTAGAATATCAGGGTTGGAAGGGACCTCAGGAGGTCATCTAGTCCATTCCCCTGCTCAAAGCAGGACGCTTACAGGAAAACATCCAATGTGATAGTGTGTTTTTGTTTTTGTTTTTATCTGTAAAGAAATCTCTTCAATTTAATACAGTTCTCCAGAAAATAACTGTACTAAATGAAAGCCGGTCCTCCCTAAGTACAGGAGTTTTGTTTTATTAGGGGGAATCTGGGCAATTAGATTTCAGAGACTATAACACAGTTCTGTGCAGACGATGTACGGTCTTTAGATTCTTAATGAATTTGGAAGAGAACAGTGCTGAAAGCCTACAATTTTATACGTAAATAAAGACTGCAGTGCTTATGTTATTTGATAAGGAAGGAATAATTGTACCAATTTCCTCCTTTACCATTTGAAGAGATCTGCTTTTCTGTAATTTGATGTTTAGGAGGCCTGAGAGGAACACTTGTGAATTTGTAACTATTACTATTTTTATGTGAGTAAATAGCAACTCCAACAATTTACATTGTTATTCTAATCTATATTTTAAGTAATAAAGTTAGTACTGACATTACTTCTTTCTCATCATAAAAGAGTGTCTTTTCAATTTGCAGGAGTTCATGTGCCAATTTTAAGTTAATTTTCATTTGTATATATTTGCACCCCGAGCTTGATTCTTAGCTGAGTTTGGACTGATGCTTGGTATGGCTTAGAAGGGAAGGCAAAGATAGCCTTAAGCAGTCCTAATGCTCTAATTTAGATTCCCCCCCCCAGACATCATCATGATCCTGAATAGCCTGTGTAGGGGGAATAGATATCAAACCAGATATGCCTATTCTACTCCATCAGGAGATTCCAACCTGGAGTGGAGAGGAATCCCCAGTTGTACTGTTAGGACAGCTTTAAGTCTCCCTTATCCTACAAGAATGGACAAGGACCTGCCCCCTGTGTTTTAATTTGCATGTTAGCATTCCCCTCTCCCACCAGCTGGAATCTCAGAATGTCTCTGGATTTGCCTTAAAAGTCAGGTTCCAACGTATAGGAGGTTCTAAACGGTGCCAAAGACTCACTGCTTCTCATGATGGTTGCTGAGATGGACTGGTGTTAGGTGACACTCCACGTTGCAATTTTTCTTTTGTGAGTTCTACTGTATTTTCATTGAACAGGATTTTAAGGGATGCATTTGCTATATTCTGAGAATTAGGCTGGAGCCGTTTTTGTGTGGAGTGGCTTTGCTGCTCTTCCATGGCATAGGGAGGATAGTTCCTTCCTGCTTTGCCATCTGATAAGCGGCTAGGAATAGATTTGTCCATAGATGGAAGGATGCTGTAACAACAGCATGAAAACAGTGAATGCTCAACTGACTGTCACACTGGAGTGAATAAACTAGTGCACAACTGGCATGTAAATTTCTGATCAAGCAAACTTTTGTAGCGCTCCAAAGGCCAAGGGAATCTGAACTGTGGCACATCTTATCCACAGAGAGATTCTCTAACCAAGCTAATAAACACACCAATACAGGCTAACTAAACTAGATGAAACAATCCCTCAGCTTTAACAGGCTGCTCTCTGGAATTTGTTTTCTTTTGCATTCTCTGAGTTGTGTGTGGTTTTTAACCCTCCATGCTTAGCCCGAGGCCCTTTAGGAGGGAACAGGCTTAACCTAGTAAATCCTGATATTTTTATTTTACCCAACATATAACTCAGTTCTCATAAATATAGACTTTAACAATGATCTATCCTGGCAGAAAAATGTGGATGGTTAGCTGCAAACTAATTCTGACTGGCAAAGATATCTACAGAAAGGAAAAGTGATATTAAAGCCCAGGGGGAACGGGGGTGGAGAAGAGGGTGGGTAGGAGGATGGTCCTGTGATTAAGCCCTGGACTGGAGATGGGAAGAGACCTTAGTTCAATTCATTCTTCTGCCATGGACTTCCTGTGTGGACTTGGGCAAGTAATTTAATCTCTGTGCCTGAACTATCCATATACAGCTCTATAAAATGGGGACAGCATTTCCTTTCTACTGCCCTTTGTCTGTATCAACTACTTGGAGCATGGTCTGTTTCTCATTAAGTGTATGTACAGAGTGCCTAGCACAATGGGATCCTAATCTCACTTGG
Source organism: Trachemys scripta elegans (assembly GCF_013100865.1). Taxonomy (NCBI): domain Eukaryota; kingdom Metazoa; phylum Chordata; order Testudines; family Emydidae; genus Trachemys; species Trachemys scripta. The sequence goes on along the minus strand of NC_048298.1, from coordinate 103,917,416 downwards.
GACTGCAGGGCCCTACTGTAATATAAATGTAAATAGCAATAAAAACAAGAGGGATTGCTCTTATTTGGTTGTCAAGCTGGCTGTAAAGGGGGCAAGGGGGAAGACACACCACGCAGAAGAATGTTCAGAGAAAAAGATTCTCCTTATTATTTAGGAATTCATGTGTGAAAGTGCCAGCTTGTTATGAAAGCAATTTATCTAGTGCTGAGTTGCCTAGAAGCAGATCTATAATAGAAGTGTGCTGCTGCTATATCTGTACCAGTATATATACCAGTAAAGCACTGAGACCAGAAAAACATGTGCTTTTACTTATATAACTTATTCCAGCCCCTGAGCATAGTAAGCTATACTGGCAAAAGCACAGTTTTACCAGCCTAACTATATACAGTAGGGACTTTTGCTGGCACAGCTATGTCAGGTAGAGATCACACCTCTGAACAATAGAGATATACCAGCAAAAATGTATAGCGTAGGCCTAGCCTAGGAAGGTAATTAACTTTCTGCGTGCTTAAATTAACTGAATGTGTTATGCTGGGGGGTGTTGGTAGCTGCCAGAAAGCGTGTCTTTGATCTATGGACTATCACAGACCTCGTTGAAGCTGATGGGCATGGCTAGCCACCTTTCATTCAGGTTAAATGAGGGAGCAATTAAATGCACTTGTGTTTAGTGATAGCTGAAACAATGGAACCACTGCCCTAATCATGGACCAACATGACAAGGCCTAAACTGAAGCTGAGCCATTGGCCTAGGGTGTTTCCCTGGATATCAACTTAAAAGGAGAGGATGGGTCATTGATTTGGTTGCAGCTTTCTGTGTGAAAAGAGCCAGAAAGTGAGCAGACAGTGAAAAATACTGGTAGCATGGCTCTGGCAGGGGGTAGGAACAGAACTCCTTGGGGCACAGAACTGGCTGTAAGGCAGGCTTGGGGTTATGAACAAGGCGACTTCCTCCTGTGTTCAGGGAATTAGGACTTTGTAAATAAACAGGATTGCACCAAAATAAAACAAAATGAACAAAAAAATACCTGTCATATCATCAATTTCTCCTCCTAATGGAAACAAGCCTGCAAGGCCCTGAATATTGGCTAAGTGCCTGGGCCAAGCACTTGTTGCCCCTTAATTTTAAAACAGCTCTAATGGGAGTGCTCAATTTTCATTGCATTTTTAATTAGATGCAAGTTGGCAGCTAATGAACCACTAGTTAACTTTGAAGAGAACAATCACAGGTCCACCTTTATTTGCATAACAGTAGTGCCTTAAGCCCCCATCCAACACTGGGGCCACATTGTGCTAGGCACTGTACAAATACATTGTGAAAAATAGTCTCTGTTCTTAAGCACTTTACAGTGTAAACACAGAAAGGGGATGGAATGGGAAACAAGCACAGCACTGAAGTGACTTGCCCAAGATCACTCACTTTGTCAGTGGCAGAGCCAGGATTAAAATCCAGAGCATAGAATCATAGAATATCAGAGTTGGAAGGGACCTCAAGAGGTCATCTAGTCCAACCCCCTGCTCAAAGCAGGACCAATTCCCAGCTAAATCATCCCAGCCAGGGCTTTGTCAAGCCGGGCCTTAAAAACCTCCAAGGAAGGAGACTCCACCACCTCCCTAGGTAACGCATTCCAGTGTTTCACCACCCTCCTAGTGAAATAGTTTTTCCTGATATCCAACCTGGACCTCCCCCACTGCAACTTGAGACCATTGCTCCTTGTTCTGTCATCTGCCACCACTGAGAACAGCCGAGCTCCATCCTCTTTGGAACCCCCCTTCAGGTAGTTGAAGGCTGCTATCAAATCCCCCCTCATTCTTCTCTTCTGGAGACTAAACAATCCCAGTTCTCTCAGCCTCTCCTCATAAGTCATGTGCTCCAGACCCCTAATCATTTTTGTTGCCCTCCGCTGGACTCTTTCCAATTTTTCCACATCCTTCTTGTAGTGTGGGGCCCAAAACTGGACACAGTATTCCAGATGAGGCCTCACCAATGTCGAATAAAGGGGAACGATCACGTTCCTCGATCTGCTGGCAATGCCCCTACTTATACAGCCCAAAATGCCGTTAGCCTTCTTGGCAACAAGAGCACACTGTTGACTCATATCCAGCTTCTCGTCCACTGTGACCCCTAGGTCCTTTTCAGCAGAACTGCTACCTAGCCATTCGGTCCCTAGTCTGTAGCAGTGCATGGGATTCTTCCGTCCTAAGTGCAGGACTCTGCACTTGTCCTTGTTGAACCTCATCAGGTTTTTTTCTGCCCAATCCTCTAATTTGTCTAGGTCCCTCTGTATCCGATCCCTACCCTCTAGTGTATCTACCACGCCTCCTAGTTTAGTGTCATCTGCAAACTTGCTGAGAGTGCAGTCCACACCATCCTCCAGATCATTAATAAAGATATTAAACAAAACCGGCCCCAGGACCGACCCTTGGGGCACTCCACTTGAAACCGGCTGCCAACTAGACATGGAGCCATTGATCACTACCCGTTGAGCCCGACGATCTAGCCAGCTTTCTATCCACCTTACAGTCCATTCATCCAGCCCATACTTCTTTAACTTGGTGGCTAGAATACTGTGGGAAACCGTATCAAAAGCTTTGCTAAAGTCAAGAAATAACACATCCACTGCTTTCCCCTCATCCACAGAGCCAGTTATCTCATCATAGAAGGCAATTAGGTTAGTCAGGCACGACTTCCCCTTCGTGAATCCATGCTGACTGTTCCTGATCACTTTCCTCTCCTCTAAATGTTTCATAATTGATTCCTTGAGGACCTGCTCCATGATTTTTCCAGGGACTGAGGTGAGGCTGACTGGCCTGTAGTTCCCCGGATCCTCCTTCTTCCCTTTTTTAAAGATGGGCACTACATTAGCCTTTTTCCAGTCATCTGGGACCTCCCCCGATCGCCATGAGTTTTCAAAAATAATGGCTAATGGCTCTGCAATCTCACCTGCCAACTCTTTTAGCACCCTCGGATGTAGCGCATCCGGCCCCATGGACTTGTGCACGTCCAGTTTTTCTAAATAGTCCTGAACCACTTCTTTCTCCACAGAGGGTTGGTCACCTTCTCCCCATGCTGTACTGCCCAGTGCAGCAATCTGGGAGCTGACCTTGTGCGTGAAGACAGAGGCAAAAAAATCATTGAGTACATTAGCTTTTTCCACATCCTCTGTCACTAGGTTGCCTCCCTCATTCAGTAAGGGGCCCACACTTTCCTTGATTTTCTTCTTGTTGCTAACATACCTGAAGAAACCCTTCTTGTTACTCTTAACATCTCTTGCTAACTGCAACTCCAAGTGTGATTTGGCCTTCCTGATTTCACTCCTGCACGCCTGAGCAATATTTTTATACTCCTCCCTGGTCATTTGTCCAATCTTCCACTTCTTATAAGCCTCTTTTTTGCATTTAAGATCAGCAAGGATTTCACTGTTTAGCCAAGCTGGTCGCCTGCCATATTTACTATTCTTTCTACACATCGGGATGGTTTGTTCCTGCAACCTCAATAAGGATTCTTTAAAATACAGCCAGCTCTCCTGGACCCCTTTGCCCTTCATGTTATTCTCCCAGGGGATCCTGCCCATCTGTTCCCTGAGGGAGTCAAAGTCTGCTTTTCTGAAGTCCAGGGTCCGTATTCTGCTGCTCTCCTTTCTTCCTTGTGTCAGGATCCTGAACTCGACCATCTCATGGTCACTGCCTCCCAGGTTCCCATCCACTTTTGCTTCCCCTACTAGTTCTTCCCTGTTTGTGAGCAGCAGGTCAAGAAAAGCTTTGCCCCTAGTTGGTTCCTCCAGCACTTGCACCAGGAAATTGTCCCCTACACTTTCCAAAAATTTCCTGGATTGCCTGTGCACCGCTGTATTGCTCTCCCAGCAGATATCAGGGTGATTAAAGTCTCCCATGAGAACCAGGGCCTGTGATCTAGCAATTTCTGCTAGTTGCCAGAAGAAAGCCTCGTCCACCTCATCCCCCTGGTCTGGTGGTCTATAGCAGACTCCAACCACAACATCACCCTTGTTGCTCCCACTTCTCAACTTTATCCAGAGACTCTCAGGTTTTTCTGCAGTATCATACCGGAGCTCTGAGCAGTCATACTCCTCTCTTACATACAACGCAACTCCCCCACCTTTTCTGCCCTGCCTGTCCTTCCTGAACAGTTTATATCCATCCATGACAGTACTCCAGTCATGTGAGTTGTCCCACCAAGTCTCTGTTATTCCAATCACATCATAGTTCCCTGACTGTGCCAGGACTTCCAGTTCTCCCTGCTTGTTTCCCAGGCTTCTTGCATTTGTGTATAGGCACTTAAGATAACTCAATGATCGTCCCTCTTTCTCAGCATGAGACAGGAGTCCTCCCCTCTTGCGCTCTCCTGCTTGTGCTTCCTCCCAGGATCCCATTTCCCCACTTACCTCAGGGCTTTGGTCTCCTTCCCCCGGTGAACCTAGTTTAAAGCCCTCCTCACTAGGTTAGCCAGCCTGCTGGCGAAGATGCTCTTCCCTCTCTTCGTTAGGTGGAGCCCATCTCTGCCTAGCACTCCTTCTTCTTGGAACACCATCCCATGGTCGAAGAATCCAAAGCCTTCTCTCCGACACCACCTGCGTAGCCATTCGTTGACTTCCACGATTCGACGGTCTCTACCCCGGCCTTTTCCTTGCACAGGGAGGATGGACGAGAACACCACTTGCACCTCAAACTCCTTTATCCTTCTTCCCAGAGCCACGTAGTCTGCAGTGATCCGCTCAAGGTCATTCTTGGCAGTATCATTGGTGCCCACGTGGAGAAGCAGGAAGGGGTAGCGATCTGAGGGCTTGATGAGTCTCGGCAGTCTCTCCGTCACATCGTGTATCCTAGCTCCTGGCAAGCAGCAGACCTCTCGGTTTTCCTGGTCAGGGTGGCAGATAGATGACTCAGTCCCCCTGAGGAGGGAGTCCCCGACCACCACCACCCTCCTCCTCCTCTTGGGAGTGGTGGTCGTGGAACCCCCATCCCTAGGACAGTGCATCTTTTGCCTTCCAATCGGTGGAGTCTCCTTCTGCTCCCTTCCCTCAGATGGGCCATCTAGTCCACTCTCCGCATTAGCACCTGTAGAGAGAACATGGAAACGATTCCTCACCTGTATCTCCATTGCTGGTGCATGGACGCTCCTCTTTCTTCTTCTGGAGGTCACATGCTGCCAAACCTCCTCACAATCCTTCTGTCCCTGCTCCGCCTGCTCTGAATCTTCAGAACATTGTGGCCGTAGAAGTATCTCCTGACGTCTGTCCAGGAAATCTTCATTTTCCCTTATGCAACGCAGAGTCGATACTTGTTTCTCCAGCCCTCGAACCTTCTCCTCCAGTATGGAGACCAGCTTGCACTTTGTACAGACAAAGTCGCTTCTGTCCTGCGGAAGAAAGACAAACATGGCACAACCTGTGCAGGTTACAACAGCTGATCGCTCACCTTCCATATCACCGTCCTCTTAGGAGCTTCCTCAACTGTTGCAGGAACTACTCGGAGAAACCTGCAGATGAAAGCCTCAGTGCGCTCTCCCCACGCGAACTCCCAGGCAAACTCCCGCTGTTAGCCTCTGCTGTTCGCCGCTCAGCTGGTTCGCTGCTGACTGCCCTTATATACCAGTCAGGCCCACTCAAGGCCCAGCTGGAACAAAGCACTCCCAATTCACACTTTTCAAACAAACAAGCAAGCAATCAAGCACACGGTCAAACTGACCAACTGTCCCAGCAGCAGACACTCAGATACTCACCAACACAGCCCCCCTAATGCAGCACTTAGCGTACCTCCTCTCGGACAGCTCCCAGGCAAACTCCCGCTGTTAGCCTCTGCTGTTCGCCGCTCAGCTGGTTCGCTGCTGACTGCCCTTATATACCAGTCAGGCCCACTCAAGGCCCAGCTGGAACAAAGCACTCCCAATTCACACTTTTCAAACAAACAAGCAAGCAATCAAGCACACGGTCAAACTGACCAACTGTCCCAGCAGCAGACACTCAGATACTCACCAACACAGCCCCCCTAATGCAGCACTTAGCGTACCTCCTCTCGGACAGCTCCCAGGCAAACTCCCGCTGTTAGCCTCTGCTGTTCGCCGCTCAGCTGGTTCGCTGCTGACTGCCCTTATATACCAGTCAGGCCCACTCAAGGCCCAGCTGGAACAAAGCACTCCCAATTCACACTTTTCAAACAAACAAGCAAGCAATCAAGCACACGGTCAAACTGACCAACTGTCCCAGCAGCAGACACTCAGATACTCACCAACACAGCCCCCCTAATGCAGCACTTAGCGTACCTCCTCTCGGACAGCTCCCAGGCAAACTCCCGCTGTTAGCCTCTGCTGTTCGCCGCTCCTGAGTCCCAGCTAAGTACCTTATCCACTGCACCATGCTGCCTCAAATTCTATTAGAAGAATAAAAACTAGAACGCAGAAATACTCACTACTGTTCATACACCTCCAGTGGTAGGTAATATTTTAAAAGGATGCTAAATTGGTACACACTTAAATTTGAAATAAGAATGAACTTTGACAAAGGAAACATTTAGCACCACATGAAATATAAAATGGCAGTCTTGTTTCAGGTTTGACCAGCATTAAGAAATCAGAAACATGAACTTTATAAATGTGACACTTAGCACCACTGTAATTTACACTCTACACGCTACCATAATCATGTCCGTACTCAATATGCCTTGTGAAGTATCATTTGAACACTAATAACTTGCTGATATTGCTAATAACCTGCTAATATTCTTGTGTGATGTATATTAAGAGTTATGACATATGCTGGAATGATTACTGTATTATGTTTAGACAATGCATGCCAAGATGTTGGTAAACATGTCTGCCCCACACAAAGGAATGTGTTTTCCCCGAATGGGTGTTACTTCCAAAGTACTTTGAAAGATAAGGAGAATGTAGTCAAGTATCAGAGGGGTAGCCGTGTTAGTCTGTGTCCACAAAAACAACGAGGAGTCCGGTGGCACCTTAAAGACTAACAGATTTATTTGTGCATAAGCTTTCGTGGGTAAAAAACCCACCTCTTCAGATGCATGGAGTGAAAATTACAGATGCAGGCATAAATATACTGACACATGAAGAGAAGGGAGTTACCTTACAAATGGAGAACCAGTCTTTAAGGTGCCACTGGACTCCTCGTTGTTTTTTTTAAGGAGAATGCATTTACATATCACACAAAAACAGACCCATCAAGCTAACAAAGGGTGGAAGCAAACCTCACAAACAAATGAGGGAGAAGACAGCGTGGCATCTATACCCAGCAGGGGAGAGAGAAGCTTGGTCTAGATTTTACTTTTCAAAGAATACATTGCAAAGGTTTACCGGTCCATAAAGATTGGGGGGGAAAGTGGGCTGAACCACAAGTGATAAGCAGTTGAATCAGCCAAATGTCAATATTACTGAAGCTAATGCCACACTGGTGATTAATATCACTGTGAAATATACGTATTAACACTATGTAAGGAATTGTGGAGACAGAGATATTAGGCAGTACAGTTTGCCCACACAGGAGAAAATGTCACAGCTATCTACCTGTCTCCTTTGTAAATTAAGTATGGTGTAATCAAAAAATGGAAGCCACATTTACATAGAAATCATACAAGGGGTTGGAAAGCTCACAGGAAGGGAAGATCAGCATGAGGTCACCCTTCCTCTTGAAACAAATTCATTGAACTTTGGATGATATAAGCAAGGAGAGAAGCCATCTTTGACATCCATCACTAGACAAAGACAAGACACAGAGTGCTTGCAAGCTGAGCAAGATGGTGTTATGGGGTATACACACCCCATTCTGGACCAGCAACCAAGAGGTTAATGCAGCTACTGCTGGCTAATGCTGATTGGCAGCCTCACAGCATCTGGGAGAATAAAAGAGCTGGGAAGTGGAGAGGTAGGGTGGCTGCAAGAGCAAGCAGGCTTGAGAAAGAACTGCCAGCAAGCTGCTAAGATGCCACTCAAAGGCAGCACCCTGAGAAGGGACACCCTGAAGAGCCTGCAGAAAACATGGGGAAGTAGGAAGAAGCTCAGGGCATGACCAGAGTCTTCAAGTTCTGATTCTGCCCATCTAACTTAAGGGTCCTGAGCTGGAACCTAGTGGAGTGGGTGAGACTGGGTTCCCCTCTGAGCCCTTAGAGACTTAAGAACACAGGAGCTTTTTCAGACCCCTGGACACCAGGAACCGACAGCCCAGCCACAGAGCATGAACTCAGACGCAATGCTCTGCCTGGCCAGTCAAGGTGCCATTGCACTGACACACCAACTCACAGATGGGTATTTCAACCAAGGTGGGGTTGAAGAATCTGGAAACTGACTATAGATGAGAAAACATCTTGAACAAAGCCTGTAGTTTGCTAGATTACGTTTTATACTTTTAGATGTGTGTTTTCACTTTTATTTGCTTGTAACTCTAACTTTATTTCTTATACTTGAATTCACTTAAAATCCTATCTTCTTTGGTTAATACATTTGTGTTAATATTCATCTAAACCACCAGTGCAGTGTTTGAATTCAAGTGAATGTTAACTCCAGTAAACATGCAAGCTGGTGGGTTGTGTGTCTTTGGAGGAACAAGTGAACCTTACTATTTCTCTGAACTGTCCCAGAGAGGGCTGGACATTACAGAATCCAGTCCTGAATTTTCCCAAAACTGAGAGCGTCTTGGGGTCACCCTGAAAGTAGTAAGCAAGGCTGGTGGAAGCCAGAAAGGGGTGGTGGGGCTGTATCATAGAATCATAGAATATTAGGGTTGGAAGGGACCTTAGGAGGTCATCTAGTCCACCCTCCTGCTCAAAGCAGTATCAATCACCAACTAACCCATCCCAGCCAGGGTTTTGTCAAGCCTGACCTTAAAAACCTCTAAGGAAGGAGATTCCACCACCTCCCTAGGTACACCATTCCAGTGCTTCACCACCCTCCTAGTGAAAAAGTTTTTCCTAATATCCAACCTAAACCTCCCCCACTGCAACTTGAGACCATTACTCCTCGTCTGTCTGTACACAGGCTACTGGGGTAAGGGGTGCTTAACAAGAGCTGTCTAAGCACACAGGCACTCAGGATGTGATCTGCATGCTGATAGGCTAACTGTGAGCACCCCAGGTTGGGAACTACAGCAGCAAGGCACTGTGAGGCATTCAGGGTTACAGGGAAAGTGGTGACAACCCCTCCCTGGTCCGGATGGCACCCAGAACTCTGTGACAAGATATAAAGTTTGTATATTGAGAAGGGAGAATATGGCAAAATCTTTGAAATAACTGTTAGCAGCAGCAGCAGTTTCAGTTGTTTCTCCATGTGTATTACTGTTACAGAGTGGTGTGAACAGTCTGAGATCTCAGCTGAAATTGTTGAACATTGACTGCATTAGATGTGCAGTAACCTCAAGGTAATTGTGACAGAACTTCAGCACTCTTAAATAAAGCCTCCCTGAACTCTGATGAACCACAAGGACAGTATTATAGCATTGGAACTGACTTGTGATTTTGTTCACTGAAATTTATTGCAGTATTTTGAAGCAGAAAAGAACTTCTTCAGTATAACATACAGTAATGTCATCTGTGCAGTGCATTTTGAGGACAATGTTAGACAAGCCAGAGCACTATTTTTAATGTTTATATTACACAGAAATAAAATAAAGTCACATTTGCCTTAACTCAAATAGCGGCAAGCTGATTTGATTCTTTTCTGGACAAAATTATTGCTAATAACTGGTAGCTTGGAAATCAAAGCATTTTGTTGATACTATTATACATGCACACATACACCTACACGTACATGTGTAGGTGTGTGTGTGTTAAAAATGAGCACATTGCCACTGCTTCTCCGTACTGCCAGTGAATCCCAGCACTTATCGGCTTGTTTTTTGAGTAAAAACACTCTCACAACATGTTTCTGCTTCCAGTAGGAGGCACAGGGCAAAATTGTGCAGTTACCATGACAGCATTAATCCTCTGTGGGGCAATGCAGAAGCACACCTTTCTGGTGGGAGTTCCAAACTGGTCAGAGAGGCACAGTGCCTCTTCACAGTTGTAGGTGAGTAGGCTACACATGTTGGCTAGTCAGATCTGCTGATCACTGCAGAATCACAGTCTCATCCCCATGTCAGATGGCTAGCACATAATGTATTTTTTAAATGGAGTCTCCTGAGGCAGCACCAGAGAGATGGGCCTGGTGGGAGCCAGAGCCAACCTGGAAGAAGAATATTTTCTGGGCATGACTAAATTCTTGCGGATTCTTAAAGATCTGTGGAGGTTGGAGACAAGTCACACAAACTATTCAGTGTACATTTCTTCATGCAGTTGATCTCCAGTTGTTCCTTTGTGCAAGGGATGGAGTTATGTCTAGCTCAAAGGAACAATTGGAGATCAACTTCATGAGAGGATTCTCAGATTCTTTCCTTCAGAAACCCTCTTTCATTTGAGACCTAAAAAGGAACTCCAGCTAAGGTAATGTACATATTTCTGCAATACTGGCAATACAAGGTGTTTCATAGCTTCCAGACTACTGTATCTTATTTCAGCCAGGTTGAAACACATCTCTCCTGTAGATTTTATTTAGGCTAGCTACACAACACATTGCAGAGAGCACTATGTGAAGATAACATCTGGCTTGGGAATCCTTAATATAAACTTTAGGTTTAATACAGCAGAGTACAGAGGCACAATATTAAAAATAACTGATATTAATTGTAATCTCAGGCTGCATAGAGAGGTGTAGAGCAACTTACTTTTACTCACCTGTAACCATGTGTGTAAATAGTGATTTCTCATGGGTAATTGTTACAGGTTAACTAAATTGTGTATAGTTAACACTTTAACTAGAGACAAGGAAGTTGGTTATATCAGTATACTGCCTCCAACTGTAACTAAGTTACTTCCTTGGTGAGCTGATAAGGACTTGGAGGAGGTTTAATCGAGAAAACACAATATTAATATATTGGCAGAAAAGGTAGCGCTTAAGGCCCTGATCCAAAGCAAGTCAATAGGAGTCATTCCATTGACTTCAAGGAGCTTTGGGTTGGGTCCTTTATCAGCTTCATTTACTGAGGAAATGCAGCCACTTTTTGTTAGTTGGGTTCACAGTCTGGGGCTACTGATAGAACTATCGCTACTCGTGGATGTTCAGGAGGAAGCTCTGGCCACGTCTGCTATATTCATTTGCTCTTAGTAAGAAGAGTGTGACCTTGTTTTTCCAATGTGGACCTCACTACTCTTATCCATGCCTTTGTCATCTAGAGATTAGACTACTGTAGTTTACTTTACCATAGGGTTCAATTTCTGAATTGCCTTAAGTATAAGTCATTAAAAAATGCAACTACCTGATTGTTAACAGGTTTGACATTACTTCAGTCCTCCACTGCCTGCACAGTCTGCTTATTAGTTTCCAGGTGGAATTTAAGGTGTTATTTTTGACCTACAAAACCCTTAGTGGTCTGAGACCTTGAAGATGGCTGACCACCTCATGCAACAATGCTGCAGTTGAGATTAGTCGAAGCTCTTTAGCTATCAGACTCCTGGTTTTCAAGATTTAGATGATGCAGTGGGGTGAGTGGTGTAGGATGACCAGGGAAGGTAGGAATGTAGGATTCAGCTGATAGTTTGATATACACCTTGAGGGTTTGGGATGCTGTTTGGATGGGTTAATGATTATATTTTTCATAGTTTATATATTTTGATAACTATGCACAAACACCTAGAGCTTCAGAAGGCACACAAATAAGTCCCCCGCCCTCCCCAGTTAGGGTAATTAACAATCGGAATAATTTGTCTAGAATGTGCTGGATTCTCAGCCTCTTAAAATTAAGATTAAGATGTAATTCTAAAATATGTTGTAAATCAACTAGAGGTTATTGGACTTCATACAAGAATCAGTGGATAAAATTCTGTGGCCATGGCACGCAGAAGGTCAGACTCTAGACAGAACATAACAGTCCTTTCTGGCTAAAAATCTATGAATCCATGTTGTCTAGAGAGAGTTTCAGAGTTGTTAGACATATGAAGGGACTAAAATGGACAGAATTTCCCTCTGATAAATAATAGTATAGCTTTCTCTCTAGCCCAAAGATAATAGCCCACCATACTTGTTTTTTCAGGTGTGTAACTGAAATGCGCTATGTGTATGTCTAATTAACTGCAGCACTTGTTAATCACTTAGCTTTTGTTTGGTAATCAGAGAATGCCACCCATTTCAACAAGTGAGGTTTATACAGGTACAAACACAGAGCGGCGTTGGTGGGGAGAGAATGGGAAGATTCAGGGACTGGTTTTATGAGTAATTCTCTATATATACTGATCTGGTCACCTGTCATTACTTCAATAGATTTGTGTGTATCTATTCACTAAAGATACGAGGCAAAAATCCTGCTCTTTTCTTGGGGAGCTGCACAGGGAGAGAGTGGAATGGTGCAGAACATGTGTCTGTCTCAAGAGCTCACAGGCTGCAACATGCCATTTATGTCTCCTCTTAAAAAGAGCACAGTGAATGCCCAGTCAGCACTTGCTGCAGACTGGCTGACGTCTGGACACATCAGTAGGCCAAGGCCCACAGGCTTGTACAGTTGCTGTACCCCTTCTTAGCTCCCCCCTGGAACAGTTATCTGCCTTGCTGCTGTCAGGTAGGGACAAGGGGCTGTAATCCCTTCCCCCTTCTTCTCCTTCATGCAGCAGAGAAATTTTGGCCGATAACAGATACCTAAAGAGGTAGTGAGAACTATTTCATTTAATTCTGCGCCAGTTTACTGAAGGGAGCTTCCAAAATGTATTCGTTTCACTGCAGCTCCATTTCAGCTACTGCATTCAGTAAACTGCCAACAATCTTCTAAGCACCTTAAATAAAATATATGTCTCCAGCTCTTTGCTGTCTCTCCATGCCTCCCCCACCACCAAAAAAAAAAAAAAAAAAGGTGTGAATAGGCAGATGCCTGATACAATATTTCATATTCCACAGGTATTATTACCAGGCAACCATCCCATGCTGGTTTGGCAGAACTCAAAGTTCTTTAGTCACTAACCCTTCAAATGCCTAAATCAAGATGGATGCAGAGAAATGTAAACCACCACAACCCTTAATGGAGGAACATGACAGGATTTTCAAAAACAAAAAAGTACTAAATCAAGACAAAAAATGGGGTTATTTATATTTTGAAAAATAGACATTACAAATTAATAATACTTTACTGAGTCAGAAGGGTGATCAATTACTGATTACTGAAGAGAATCAATTACTGAAGAAAATCAATTTCTCACAGGTTATTAGTAATCCAAAATCTTTTCAGTACGGCAAGTTTAGAGTTGCCTATGCAAAGTGAGTTGTTGGCGTCACTGAACAGGCATTGACACCCACAGCATCTTGCCCCAGATCGATTAAGGGGAGAAGTAAAAGTACTGCCAGATCTCAAGTTTGATTCTCTGTTGCACTGCACCTTGTGTGATTTACACCACTGTAGAGCAGGTGGAAAGTTCTACACAATCAGAATGGCAGTGCTGAAAGGTTGTGATTTACACAGTCCCTGGCACAAAGTCTGTTGACCAGTCCAGTCCTTCAGCTACTATAGATGCAGCCTTTAAAAGGTGTTTGAGGAGTTTATAGCACAATTAAAAATTAGAATACTAAGGCTGACCAAAAAGAGAACTAAAATTCACAAATGCCTCCTCCCTTTCAATATCAATAAACTGATTATGGGTGACAATCTATTAAGAACCTATCAATGCTCAGTGCTTCCAAAATGAGCACATCTACAAAAACTAAGAAGATGCAAATGATTCTCTGCATGTTGAGAGAGGGAGAATCACCATAATTAAGTGTTAATTCTATTTTAGGATTTTGTACAACACCTACTTGAAATTGGACTGGCTGAAGTGTTATGGAGAGGAATAAAAATACTACATATTCTTTTCTTTGTCTCTTTTCAGGTTATGTTTCCCATTTCAGATAAATGATTGCATCCTCTCGATTGTCTTATATCAAGTTTTCTTAGCCTGGCTTATCCAGAATTTCAAAATATCCTTCTAATCAGTAAGTTTTGGCTATTGGTTAACATTTGCAGTATAATCAATGGAATTGCATGAGTAACTAAGACCAAAATAATCCCCTACTTCTTTTATGATCCTAGGGTAACATGCTCAGATGATAAGGATTTTAATTAAGGTAGACATTTGCTGACATATTGTGCAGTGCTTTCAATGGACTGCAGGTCAGAAAATATGTTCAAACATTCCTTATTAAAAACCATTGCATATTTATGAATATTAATGCTGACATACAACAGGATGTAAACCATTACCACTGATGAGCAAGTCATTTTTTCTAACCCTTCTACAGAGGTGCTAAAACTGCCGTACCCCCTGGCTTGAAGTGGTTTCCATTATATACAGGGTTTACAGTTTGGTTCAATGGCTCTCAGCACCCCCACTATAGAAACTGTTCCAGCACATCTGCCCTTCTATGTTTTTTTCCATAAAGGCATGAGTCAATATGATGTGACTAAAGTGAACAAGTAGTCCTATTGATTTTGCCCTCAAATTGTACTTCAGAAATAAAATAAAAAATAAAATAAAACCTGATTCTTTTATCCAGAGAAACTTTTTACTGGGCTTTCTTCCTGTCTTATGACGTTTTTACAACTAATGTAAAAACATTGTTTAAAGGAGGATCACTGACAAGTTTAATGTTTCACCAAAGAATTTTATTTTAAAGTGATTTGTGACAGCACTGATGCCAACTAATCTGGACACTGTGTTTTACTCTTTCATTACTACAAAACAGGCCCTTAAAGCTCCACTAATAAAATGTTCTGCTGCACAGATGAAATATAGGAGAAGTCCATAGTTTTATTCTTTTGAGCTGTTCAGTACTACCAAGGATAAACATCTTTTTCATTCGTTTCTTCTTTTTACATTTATCTTCACAAAATTCATATTAAATTACTATTTTTGTCATTTCTGAAACCTCTTCTTTTAGAAGCCATGGTATTTTTTTACTGATTCTTTCATCAGAGCTATTAAAATGTACTAATGAAATTATTAATTGCTCTTTCTAGCCATACATAGAGATAAAATGTTTAGGCCCAATCCAACTCCCACTGAAGACAAAGTCCTTTGGCCCCAATCCTGCAGAGATTTGCTCATAGGTAACTTTCAGTAGGATTACTGCCATGTGTAAATTTACCCACACATAAAACATCTTTGCATGATCAGGGTCTTATTAAGTGCATTCAGTTGTGTTGGAAGTGCACTGATAAATTCATTTTGAAATATACTGAATTGGGCTCTGCTCTTCCTCCCCCCACACACTGCAAGTGAAAAGAATAAGCCCCCATCACTGATTATTCACACATGTTTTACACCTAGATGAAAATGAAGACATTTAAGTTTTACTGCATTTGCTATAAGGCAAAAAAAAAAAATCTATTTAGTATTTCCATTACTGTAGTGCACAGAAGCCCCAGTCAAGTTCAAGGTCCCACTGTATTAGGTGGTGTATAAACACAGACATATGGTCCCCACCTTGCACACATGTAGACATGATAGTAACTTTTTAAACTGAACACAGTTGTGTGGTCACCGGTTTTGTTAAAGCGAAAAGCCCCCTAAAGAGAATTTCATACATTTTGGCAAACATCAAACAGCCATGCATCTTACAGTAGATGAGGGAGGAAATTTGCCTAGAATTAACATGCATTTGCCCACATTTATCATCTAATCTGAGTTGGGTAAAGATAAAGGGGTTCAACTACAGTACTAGGTATTTAAAAGCTGGTCTAAATCTAGATAAGTGGTCTTTTGGAGACAGCACAACTCAAACTGTGAAACCGGTTTTCCCTGTATTATACATTTAACATGCTCTCCTCTAAGCATAAAGAGGACTCTGAATGCTTAATCACCAAGTCATGTCAGTGTCCATTCATCAGAGTTTTGCCATTAAGCATCTCATCTTTTATTATAGGTAGTGGAAAGGTAATCTGACATATCTCTCTGTTGCCTTTTGAGGCATATGCTTCATTGCTTATCACGTCTTTATTGCAGTCGACATGTGCAATAACCTTTTCTTTCTTTGTGCATGGATATGTGTTAGAATAAAACAGGCTGGCATAGTTCCACGAGCCAAAACCCTGTTTAGCTTTTGCAAGTTCCTTGTCTATGTTTTTTTTTAAAGCCCTATCAGTTTCTCCTTGAAACAGAGAAGCTGCAGACAGAACACAGAAAGGATTTTATGATTTAAAGAAACACTATGTTAATAAGGTCTGTTTCATTTAGCTCATGTTTTATATATATTCTTAAATTCTCATCGTTCTGTAACATGCACTATTAGTGTCTGCATTTTACCCTAGTCATACATATGCTCTAGACAAACATATGTAATAGAACTGGGTTAGCACCTTCATGTATAGTTTATAAGCTTAGGACCACATTGTGCTAGGGAGAAGTAATAAAAATAGTCCCTGACCTAGAGACCAATCTCCCAACAGTCCTGGGTTTCACAGGATGTCCAGCTTTGACTCACAAAATCCCCTGTTCCAGTTGAAGTGGCTCCTGGCCCGCAGGGAGTGGCTGGGCTCAGCTCCCTGCTCCGGATCTTGTGAAATAGCCCTGGGTGTCTGGGATTGGAGCACCACTCAGGTTTGGCCTGCCCCCCGCAATGGGCGGGGGCACAGCTGTGCCAAATTTGAGTGACAAGCATTGCCATTGAATGACAAGCATTTAAGTAAAAAGAACAGAAGTACTTGTGGCACCTTAGAGACTAACAAATTTATTAGAGCATAAGCTTTCGTGGGCTACAGCCCACTTCTTCGGATGCATATAGAGTGGAACATATATTGAGGAGATATATATACACACATACAGAGAGCATGAACAGGTGGGAGTTGTCTTACCAACTCTGAGAGGCCAATTAAATAAGAGAAAAACACTTTTGAAGTGATAATCAAGATAGCGCAGTACAGACAGTTTGATAAGAAGTGTGAGAATACTTACAAGGGGAGATAGATTCAATGTTTAAATAAATAAATAAATAAATTAATGGAGATATCCCATCTCCTAGAACTGGAAGGGACCCCCAATCCTGAGTTGATTGTATCTAGTTTGCATATCAATTCCAGCTCAGCAGTCTCTCGTTGGAGTCTGTTTTTGAAGTTTTTCTGTTGTAAGATAGCCACCCGCAGATCTGTCACTGAATGGCCAGACAGGTTAAAGTGTTCTCCCACCGGTTTTTAAGTATTATGATTCCTGATGTCTGATTTGTGTCCATTAATTCTTTTGCGTAGAGACTGTCTGGTTTGGCCAATGTACATGACAGAGGAGCATTGCTGGCACATGATGGCATATATCACATTGGTAGATGTGCAGGTACTTCAAAATAGGGATTGGGAGTGGCTGGCTCACTACAAAAGAAATTTTCCCTGTTTTGGTATTGACACCTCCTCTTCAATTATTGGGAGTGGACCACATCCACCCTGACTGAATTGGCCTTGTCAACACTAGTTCTCCACCTGTAAGGTAACTCCCTTCTCTTCATGTGTCAGTATAATAATGCCTGCATCTGTAATTTTCACTCCATGTATCTGAAGAAGTGGGTTTTTTTACCCACAAAAGCTTATGCCCAAATAAATCTGTTAGTCTTTAAGGTGTCACCAGACTCCTTGTTGTTTCTGTCAATTTAGATCTCATGAATACTACCTAGATACCTTCCTGAGTATTGCTACATCATCAGTCTCTTTTCTAACTTCCCTCCATATTTGTCTCTTCCTTTGCTCCTCTCGCTTTCTTTTCTTCTTCCTACCACCACTCTTAAGCTTCAGGTACCCACTCAAGTAACTTACCAAACAGCAATAATAGAGTCAAGAGTGTCTTGTGTTCATGTCAGTTATCCTTTGCTTTGTGAAACACATTCTTTGCCATTCCAGTATGTTCAGTGGATTTTGTTTCTTTTCATTTGTCTATTCTTGGTACTGTTAACCACTGTCATATTTCCAAAATGCTTTGTATTTAGGCTAATTGTAGAACCTTTTAACAGGATTCCCAAAATGTTTTGTAACTACACTAAGGTTTATTGTGGAAATCTACTAATAGTTAACTGTTCCCACCTTTGTTCTTTGTATGTGCAGAATCTGTCAGAAGCAAGATGTATGTTCTGTTAAAGAATGTTATATATGAACTCTGTGTTGGGTACCATTAATACAAAAAACAGTTCATGTCTCTACAATCTAATGCTGCTTGTACAACAGTATACTAACTTCCAGAAGATTATTGTATATGGCTGGTATAGATGCTTTTGTATCCTGAAAAATAGGTATGATGATACTAGATAAGAAATGGGGAGTGAGGTGTATTAATCTTCTACTTATTTTTATAGTCCACTTGTTTACAAGTCAAATTAAGCTCACACTTGGGACAGACAGACTGAAAACAAGCTATGATCACTGCAAGATTGTTCCCCAGAGCTGGAAATGTATGAATCTCTGTTTGTGCTGATTTATTTTTAATTAATAAACTGATTGAGCCAAATTATCTGATGGCTTAACTGATAATTTAACAGAACCCTACCAGTACTCACTTATTTCTTAAATTACCATTTTTTTTAAAAAAGGATTATAATAAAGCTGACAAGAAAAAGCTTTTAGCATGTGACAATAAAACCAGAGTGCACAGACAGTATAGACATATATAAGAACGGCAATACTAGGTCAGACCAATGGTCCAGCTAGCCTAATAAACTATGACAGTGGCCAATGCCAGATGCTTCAAGGGAAATGGTCAAGAATAGGGCAATTTCAAGTGATCCATCCCCTGTGATCCAGTGCCATCTTCTGGCAGTTGGATATTTAGGGACACCTGGAGCATGGTGTTGTGACCCTGGCCATCTTGGCTAATAGCCATCGATGGACTTGTCCTCCATAAACTTATCTAATTCTTTTTTGAACACAGTTATGCTTTTGGCCTATACAACATCTCTTGGCAACAGGTTCCACAGGTTGACTGTGCATTGGTAAAGACATACTTACTTTGGTTTGTTTTAAACCTGCTGCCTATTAATTTCATCGGATGACCTCTGATTCTTGTGTTATGTGAAGGGGTAAATAACACTTACTTATTCATTTTCTCCATACCATTCATGATTTTATAGACGTCCATCATGTCCCCCTTGTCATATGTTTCCAAAGTTGAATAGCTCCATTTTTTTAATTCTTTCCTTTTATGGAATCTTTCCCATACTCTTAATCATTTGTTACCCTTCTCTGCACTTTTTCCAATTCAAATCTATCTTTGGGACTGAGCGACCAGAACCACACACTGTATTTAAAATGTGGGCGTGCCATGGATTTATATAGTGGCATTATAATATTTTCTATTATCTATCCCTTTCCTAACAGTCCCTAACTTTGTTAGCTTTTTTGACTACTGCTGCACATTGAGCAGATGTTTTCAGAGAACTATCCATGATGACTTCAAGCTCTCTTTCCTGAGTGGTAACAGCTAATTTAGACCCCATCATTTTGTATCTGCATTACTTGGAATTTACCAACATTGAATTTCATCTGCTGTTTTGTTTCCCAGTCACCCATTTTTGTGAGATCACTGTGTAACTTTTTGTAACAACTTTGGACTTAACTATCTTGAGTAATTTTGTATCATCTTCAAATTTTGCTTCACTTTTCAGCCCTTTTTCCTACTCATTTATTAATATTAGAGTGACAAGGTGGGTGAGGTAATATCTATTATTTATGAATATTTTATTTTATCTGCTAGACACTAAAATCATGGACTGAACGGAGACACTGGATTTATGGTTTATTACAATAATCTGAAACCCACTAACCCCCTCTTTTTGTCTTATGACTGCAGAGATGTTTAATGGGCGTCTAATGGTCCCTTACAATATGTACTAAGTATTTGTGCTAAACAATCTGTTCCACCTTGAATTCTCCAGGCTGTGATGCTGGGAGTGCCTTTCCCAGACCTGAAGAAGAGCTCTGTGTGACTCGAAAGCTTGTCTCTCTCACCAACAGTTGTTGGTCCAATAAAAGATATTACTTCAACCACCTTGTCTCTCTAATATCCTGGGACTGACACTGCTACAACTACACTGCATACATTTATGAATATGTTGAACAGCACATATCCCAGGACAGATCCTTGGGGAACTCAGCTAGTCACCCCTCTCCACTGTGAAAACTGGCTATTTATTCCTACCCTTTGTTTCCTATCTTTTAATCAGTTACTGATCCATGTGAGGACCATCCCTCTTATCCCATGACTGCTTATTTTGCTTAAGAGTGATTGGTGAAGGACCTTGTCAAAAGCTTTCTGAAAGTCCAAGTGCGCTATATCAACTGGATCACCCTTGTCCACATGTTTGTTGACTCCCTCAATGAATTCTAATAGATTAGTGAGTCATGATTTCCCTTTACAAAAGCTGTGTTCAACTATGCATCTGATAATTCTACTCTTTACTACTTCAACAAATTTCAGAGTAGCAGCTGTGTTAGTCTGTATCCGCAAAAAGAAGAACAGGAGTACTTGTGGCACCTTAGAGACTAACAAATTTATTAGAGCATAAGCTTTCGTGGACTACAGCCCACTTCTTCGGATGCATCCGAAGAAGTGGGCTGTAGTCCACGAAAGCTTATGCTCTAATAAATTTGTTAGTCTCTAAGGTGCCACAAGTACTCCTGTTCTTCTTATTTCAACAAACTTTTCTGGGACTGAAATTAAGGTTACCAGCCTGTAATTGCCAGGATGGCCTCTGGAGCCTTTATAAAATCAGTGTTACATTAGCTACTCTCCAGTCATCTGATAGAGAGGCTGATTTAAAAGGTAGATTACATAGCACAGTTCGTAGTTCTGCAATTTCATATTTGAGTTCCTTCAGAACTCTTGGGAAGAATACTATCTGGTCCTGGTGACTTGTTACTGTTTATCAATTTGTTCCAAAATCTCCTCAATTGACATCTGAATCTGAGACAGTTCCTGAGATTTGTCACCTAAAAAGAATGGCTTTGGTGGGGGATCTCCCCCACACACTAAGGGTATCCTGTGGTCAAGTATGCATTCAGCAGATGTTGTGAAATTCACCCGTGCAGAAGGCAAGTAAAAGGCCTATGCACCACATAACCCTAAATAGGGTCTCATGTTGGTCCTTGGCATAGGGGTCTATTTCACCTGCTGCTCTTGCCCAGAGAGGCAGCAACAAGTGTCTGGAACAGGTTTGCAAGCCACTACCTGGAATAACACATCAGCAGCCAGGCATAATGTCTAGAGGACACATGTAAAAGCATGTGTGATCTCTTGAGGTCATGACATAGGCAAGATTTTGCTCTAAAATAGTATTCCCAGAAACTCTCCAGGGCAGAAGAAAAATCATTTTGAAAGCAATGAGCTATGTATTAGCTGAGACTTAAATCACTCTTCTTTGTGTAGAAATTCTTCCATTAAAATAACTGCTTAATCAAAATGGTGAAACATAAAAGCTGACATACATCCTGTTACATGCACTGGACCTCTCAGTACCACAGCTGAAACTCTGAATTTTGTGTCTTTCTTGAAGTGTACGCAGTACATGAAAATACAAAGTCTTTCACAGCCCTAGCGACTGACAGCCCATGTATCCTCAGAACTGGAACAGTAAGAATAGCAGTAGGGAAAGCTTCTCCATATCAAACCTGGTAAGCTTTAATTCTAACCTAAAGTGGCCATTTTTAACAGTAAGACAACAATTTAGTCTCTGTACAGTCCTTCGCATTTCTGCCAAGAATGTTGATTAAAGCCATGTATGGTGATGTGGATCCCATCCAGTAAGACCTGTATCAAGACCACCAGCTCATTTTCTATAGGTCTTTGACTATTCAACAGAGGGTAACAAAATTTCACTCATTTTTGATGCAGGCCAGATTTGAAAGAGACCTACAGAGGAGGTTTCCTACCCCCACACCAGTCCCTTGAGCCACCTAGGCTATAGTACTTCAGACTTAACGGAATTTCACAGACAAGAAACATCGGAAATCTTTTCTTACCAGATACTTTATCAGTATGTACGCCATTATCTGCAGAGATACATACCTAAAGCCTCATCTTGTAAAGACATACACTCTAACTATATAAGCAAACAGAGTGGTACATGTATAGCCTACGTCCAACAGGACATACTCTGCTGCCTACTTAAGAGGTATTGCCTTACATGCCATGTATAAGGAATTGAAATGGCTAACAGAACAGGTCTGAAAATAAAATCCTCCATAAGGTTCTGGGAAGGGAAAAAGTAAAGCAAAACACAAATAATTGATTAAATGAAAATGAAGTATGCAAGTCCAGTGGCACCTTGAAGAGATACAAAACAGTTCTTTGATTTTTTTTGTTTTAAACTCAGATGAAAGAACCAGAGGTTCAATATGACCCATAATTTAGTGTAAATTAGTTTCCATTAGTTTTAGATTTTATCAGATCGACCGGCATGCACCTGTTAGTTATTTTTCCCCTTCCTGTTGGATTTTTTCAACTATGTTCAAGAGATAAAAGATGTTTCACTCCAAAGAAATGAGATCTTTTTTAGGTCCTCCTGGAATACTAGATAAGAGATGAGCATGAAAAGAATTCCATAGTACCTCAAAAAGCCTGTGCTCGAAGTCATAAAATAACTTTATCAAAATCTCCATAAATCATGATGGCTCTGTTTGCCATTATCTTAGTTTTTATATAGAATTTATATGCCACTGATATGAAAATATTATGTAAACTCCCCAGCAAGTCCCCCCACCAGCAGGCTGAGCGTAATATTCAGACTCACACAGCAGCCTTTTTCCTTGCTTTTGATTCATGGATTAAAATATAAATTTTTGGTCTTTATTCAGCTTCTAAAACCTAAGCATCCACCTCAATCACCACAGGTCCATCCCATCCTTGCCCCTCACAGATGCCATGCTTATTGTAATAGAGTTTTGTAGTTGGAATTTGTGGGGGAGGGGGTAAGCCTTGTGGCATGGTGCTATAGACATGGCTCTGGTAGCATGACTTCTCCCTCAGTTTCCCCTCAATGGATTGGTAGTTCAGCCCTCAGACACACATCC
The DNA here is from genome assembly GCF_013100865.1 of Trachemys scripta elegans. Taxonomy (NCBI): domain Eukaryota; kingdom Metazoa; phylum Chordata; order Testudines; family Emydidae; genus Trachemys; species Trachemys scripta. The sequence goes on along the minus strand of NC_048298.1, from coordinate 103,894,365 downwards.
TATTTCCTTCTTTCCAGGACAAACAAGAATCCAACAAACAAGGAGTCCAGTAAGTCTAAAACCTTCACCCCCACACAGCAGGGGCTAACAAGCAGTCCTTTACCTCTGGGCTCCTTAAACACTAGTCTTTCTCTTGGTCAACCCAAAACATTACACCTTTCCGCAAGGTACTTTCTCCAGCCTTTTCATTGTTCCTCTAGATCTCTTCTTAGGCTCTTCCAAAATCTCTCTCAGGTCCTTTTCCAACAGAGACCCAATAAAATAGCAGGCCTTAATTTCCTTCAGGAATAGATTCCCCACAATTAGAAATGGTTAAATATTTTGTAATGTTTTGCTTTTAATTGGACAATCCTTGTGAAAATTTCACTAAAAGAAATCAACTCATTTTTACTGAGCTGGTTAAAAATGTCCATTTTAAAATTTTGACAGAGAAACAGGACTTCATCCTCCCTTCCCACAAAAAAGGTTGGTTGGAAAATGAGAAGTGTTTTTGTGGGAAGGGAGGATGAAGTCCTGTTTCTCTGTCAAAATTAAAATAATCACAGTTATGAAAAGAGTAGCATAATTTTAACTGGTTACAGAAGAACCTCAAAATGTTTTGAAGCTCTATTCCAATAAGCTCCCCAAAATTATTTAAAACTCTTGAACCTATACAATTATTTTTGAAATATAGTATTATAAGAAGTTTTCATGTAACGTTTTCATGTAACATTTTCAATACTTCCTGGCTGGAATCAAGCAGGAAATATAAGATTCTTTCTACTGATATTTCTACCCTTCTTGCTTCCAACTGCAGACAGAACCCAGAAGTGTATTTGAAAAATCCAAACTAAAAGAAATGTAATGAATACTTTTGCATCTCAGAAGGAATCTGGTTTACTTTCAATTTGGGGCAAAGGCTCTCATTAATTCCTATTTTATTGTAAATGATTCATTCTTCCCTTTCCAGAAGTGAACCAGCTACTCAGAAAGACACACATAAGGATTAGCCATGCCAGCCTAACGGAGAGCCAATTAAGGATCACTTCAAATGTAATATGGAGGATCCATCACCAAGTCAGCAGGAGGAGAAAGAGCTGATATCAAGCAAACTGAGCCACTGGAAGAATCCAGAGAAAAACATAAATTGTAATAATCCAGATTTCCTGATACAGAGCAATGTCCTAATGTTAGCTTAAAAGGAACATTAGCAATTCACCAGTGTTATTGATTAAGACATGCAAGTGAATGAGGACAGACACAGGGATGGATTTTAAGAAGCAGGCCTCAACTTTATTAAACTTAACTTCAAGGAGGAGAGCTGTGTTGTCAGTAGCTACTGGTGTGGTGCTCTGCTCTTGTTCGATGATGATAACAGTCAGCTGCGTGCGTGTTCCCTCTGTGTACTGCCCCAGTTCTGCGCAGATAGCTGACACAGCAAACCCCGAGAGAACCCCCAAAGACCACAGACTCTAGTAAGGTATGAAGGAACCCGAACCAGGTTTATTGTCAAACGAAGCACAGTAATAGTTTCCCATAGACTTTACAAGACATACTATGAATTTGTGCCCCCTGGCAATGGACTGGCTCAGTCAGTGGCGGGACTTTCCACTGCCCCCTACGCCAGACAAAGATGTGCACTCAAGAACCTATTTTTATACAGTTACAGGACAGATTACTCATCCCTACTGACGTATTGAGATACCGCCCCTTGGCTCATTAGGGTGCTGTCTCCCCCTTTGATCATGTTGTTTCAAACAAACAGATCTATCCATCATGCTGTCCTTTTGACCCTGTCTTTAAGATGCACCTGCCTGTTCCTTGTTATCTCTGTGGAGTGTCCTCATATCGGGATGTCCAGGTGCCATCTTGGCACAAGTTCCTCTTATTAGCACTTATATGTGGGTGCACCTGCTTCTAGCAGCCCTCTTCTTGCCAACTTCTGTGAGTGGGACCTGCCTCTGGCTCACAGCCCAACTTTTGCTTAGGAATGCCTGGAAGTACTTTGGTTCAGGCTTCAGGCCTCAGACTAGGCCTTTGATACAAGAGTTTATGTTTCAGGGCCTCATCTTACTACAAGCTGTCTGCCTCATCTCTCCATATCAGGCATTTAGGTGGCTCTGGTGCAGGGTTTACAGGGCTCCTATTACAACCAGGGCCGTCCCACAACATTTTGGCACCTGAGGCGGGGAGCTCAAATGACACCCCCATGTCCCTTCGTTTGGGCCAAAACTTTGAAAGATCTCAGTTCTGCCTTCTTCCTGTTCTACTCCTCTCATGGTACTGCTCTGCTACCTACCCCAGTAAAGGAGAACTAACAACTTAAAATGCCTTGTTCAAAAATTTTAAGTAACACTTAACTTTCAAATGCCTGAACAGCAAATGTAACTTTTCTTGTCTGCATAGTAAACACTGTCATTTCTATCTGTTTGAATAATCAAAGTGGTGTTTTCCCTGCCTTCTTGGTTGCAAAGATTTGAACTGCTTCCTGCTGAAGGTCCACAATCTGGGCCAGTTCATACTCTATTGAGGTGGTTGCAAGGCCGGTGTCATTGTTGAGCGTAGATGTGTTTTTGTTAACTTCATCTTGGAGAAGCTGCGTTCTCCACTGAAAACTGTTACAGGAAGTGTTAGAAGTATGCACAGAGCAACAAAAGTGTTTGGAAAGAGGATGGTCATCTTATTTGTGCACATATATTCTAGAACAGCCTTTGGAGTTGATCCTGCTGAAATGTATTTTGAAAGGGCTTTCAGTTCATCACCTAAATCACTTGCATCAATATCGCGCATGTCATCATGTGTCAACACTGTCTCTAGTGCCTGCATTGCTGACATAGGTCTTCTTCTTTTGATAGTGAGGAGTTTGGGAATATCATACAACATCCCAAATGTATTGCTGTGTTCCTTGAGATGCATGAAACGTTCTTCAACTGACTGTATTGCACAATCTAGCACCTGGTTAAAGAATTCAACTTTGAATTGTTGTTTGGGGTCTCTTACGGGATTATCTCATGCCTCGTAATCAAAATGTTGTCTTCTTCGGTGACTCTTGTATTCTTGAATGGGTGGAAAAATAGCTTCAGTGTGAAGAAGTGGGCTGTAGTCCACGAAAGCTTATGCTCTAATAAATTTGTTAGTCTCTAAGGTGCCACAAGTACTCCTGTTCTTCTTTTTGCGGATACAGACTAACACGGCTGCTACTCTGAAACCTTCAGTGTGAAGTTCCTCTGCCAACTTCTGTGCACTCTTCAGAACATTTTGAAATCCCTCATCTGACCAGTAAGACTGTAGATATGACTTTGCTTTGTCCAGTTGTTCCATTGCTCCAGAGGTATCAAGGTCAACAGCTTGCAGTCTCTTGCTTACAACATTTATTTCAAATAGTATGTCATGCTACAACACTAAGCCACACAGAAATTTGAAGTTATGTATGTTTCTGGTGATGACATTTCCCTCTGCCACTGTTCTCCCACAAACAGTTCCTGTCATAATGTTATCCTTCATAATGGCAACTATGGCATCATCTATTCTCCCAATTTGGTGTTGGATAGGCTTTATTGCCTCCACTCGACTTTCCCATCGTGTGGCACTCAGTGGTTTCAGTGTCAGAGAGAATGTTCCCAGATATTGCTTCAAAATTTGCCATCCATGAGTTGATGCAGAGAAAAATACATAGATGCTTTGAATTACATTAAAAAATTCAGCAGCCTTACTAGAAGCTGATGCTGCATCACTGACCACCAAGTTCAATGAATGAGAACTTCACGGGACAAAAAAAGTACCAGGGTTTAACTCTCGGATCCGTGTCTGCACTCCTCTGTTCTTTCCTCTCATGTTGGCACCATTATAGTAGCCCTGACCTCTCCAGTTTTTTAAGAAGCACATTTGTCATACCAGCTCCTGTAGTATCATTAATGTCAATAAATTCTAGAAAATGCTCTCTGACAGTCACTATTGCAGGGACATTTTCACTAGATTCTGTTGTTCTTACAAAAAGCACCATTAAAGTCATTTGTTCCATAGGCTGATGTCAGGTGTGCAGCCCAGAATAAAAGAGTAATATCTTGCTGACTTCAGATCTGCCACAATCTTCTGTTTGACTTTTGTTGCCAGTAACTGTATGATCTCATTTTGAATGGTTTTTCCAAGGTAGTCGTGTGTGTACATTTCTTGGGTGGTGACTCTTCTTAGATACTCCTGGAGTACAGCATCAAACTCAGCCATCAGCTCCACAATTTTAAGGAAGTTTCCATTCTCTGTACCCTCCTCCTTTCATTCTAAAATTTGTTCAGCACCTTGCACATCCAATCAAGTTTCCCATCCATTAAACTGGTTGGTGGTATTGGCAATGTTGACATTTGGAAAAGAAAGCAATTTATCATTATGTTAAGAAAATAAACGAAAATGCAAACAAGGCAGTATTAGACTGATAAGGACAAGAAGTTTCCAAGGAAGTTATTTGTAAATAATCACATTTCAATAAAAAAGTATAGTTAAATGTTGAGGGTTTCGGAAAAAATAATCAAGGATCCAAAAGACAAAAAAGACAGTGTGGGTAGCATAACCAATGTAATGCATCAGTCAGATTCCTCAATCAAATACCTCAAAAATATTAGTCATTATATAAATTGAAGTGCACTGCATATATATTTGGGAAATTTGCCAGCATTTAAATAGTGCAGTTATGAACTTTTCCAGGTCCTTCTAAGGAAATAGTTCAAGTCATCGTGTGTATGGAATTCAGCACACATAGAAGTTAAATGTCTATATTGAAAAGCAGTTAGTTTTAACTTAAATCTGGTGTAATGTAATGGAATTCTAAAATGTTTTTTTCTGAATGAGTTTCCTAATCAGACTGACACTACAAATGGATGCTTCTTATAAAATTAGAAATGTCTCGATAAATGGAAAGTAATGCAGTAATGGAGAGAAAAAAATAAATTTGTAAGCCCTACAGGGTTCTAATTAACTAACAACTCAAGAAATAGACCTGGGCTTCATTGTAGGTAGCCCGACAAAAACCTTTGCTCAGTGCACAGCTGCAGTCAAAATTGGTAAATAAGATGTTAGGTTGTGTATGGAATGCAATGGTGAATATGGAAAATATTATGTCTTTATTTAAATCAATAGTGTGACCTCATTTGGAACAGTTTGTGCAGAACTGGTCTTCCTATCCAACCAAAAATGATATTGCAGAATAAGAGGCACTTCAGAAGAGGGTGTCAAGGTTGCTCAAAGGCCTAGAAAAACTCATAAAGAAAAGTTGAAAAGATTGGGATTGTTTGCCTTAAAATAGAGGAGAATAAGGGAGATATGATAGAAGTCTAGAATCAATGAATAGCATAGAGAAGGAACCTCTCTTCTCCTTGTCCCTGAACACAAAGACAAGAAGACCTGCAATGAAATTAGAAGGTGGGAAATTCAAAACTGAAAAAAGGGGAAGAGCAAGCCCTGTCCCTCCCCAGCCTGGTTGGGACCAGGAGCTGGAGCTCAGTGCATTTTAGGAGTCACTGGCTGGGGAACCCCCAGAGCACAAGGGAGTTCAAACTCACCTCCAGGAACCTCCCCTGGCTGAAGGCAACTCTGCAGCTCCTGGCTAGGAGTCCAGTTCTGAAGGCAGCACAGCCACAAAGCTTCCTGCAACTGGGGGAGATTCCCAGAGGTGGGTCTGACCCAGCCCTGGGAGGGGCCTGTGCAGGGGAAGAGAATGTCCCAACCCCAACAGGACTAGCAGCTGGAGCCCAGTGCGTGGTAAGAGACCCTGCCTGGGGTGCCCCCAGCCCTAACCTTCCCCAGTTCTGGGACCAGCATTTGGGGGTTAAAGAGAACTTGGGCTGGCTGTGTGGGGTGGGGATGGACCACAGTGCCCCCCGACCGTGGGGCCCTGGGTAGTCACCCACCCATAAAGCCAGCCCTGTCCCCTGAAAAGTGATGACACCCCATACCCTGTGACTCCACTTATGATAGCTTTGCAATCCCCCAACCCTCTTTTGGGTCAGGACCCCTACGATTACATCACCCTGAAATTTCAGATGTAAACATCTGAAACTGTGAAATTGACTATTTAAAAAATCCTGTGAGTGTGAAATTGACCAAAATGGACCAGGAATTTGGTAGGGCCCTGTCTATAACCCTATGTAATCCCCAGACATTGGCTGAAGGCTGGAACTGAACCCCCAGGGAACCTCTGCCAATGAACTTTCTGCACCTCAGGGTCTATGGAGGCTACTGGAGTCCTGGGGCTGTAGTAATGGAAGGGAGAGGGCATAAAAACGTCCTCTATGTGTGAGTGTGTCAGAGGGCTTTGCTTTGACCACCCCCCCCCTCCTCTCCAGCTGAGTGCTCTACTCACAATCTATTTCTAGTCCAGTAGCAAATGCATGAACTACTGTGTCCAGGTCATTGCCAGGTAGGACCAGAGAACTAGCAAAAAGGCTGAATATGACAGTCCACCACTATCTGGATGTCCATGGGTAATGCTAAGTCTAGTGTGACAGTGCACTAACTTTACTACCAGTGAACATATGGCTTCAACTGAGGGAGAGATAATGGTTGACGCTAGGTCCTTGAAAATGCTTATACCTTATGTCTAGAATCATTATAATAATCTCTGGTTTCAGCTTTAGCCAGCTGTTGTTCTTCAGGTCTGAAAGATGAGACACTATGGTGAATATGAGGAGTTATAAGGACATGTCCGAGACTACATTGACCCTGTATTGTGTGTGTGTGTGTGTGTGTGTGTGTGTGTGAGAGAGAGAGAGAGAGAGAGAGAGAGAGACACACACACACACACACACACAAATACAATTGTAAAGTCAAAAAACTCAAAACTTAGGAAATGCACAGGCAAACTTTTGGACACTATATTTTTCAACCCTAATAATGTTCTTTTAGCATAGTTTTTTTGTGTGTGTGTTTAGTGTGTGTATATATATATTCATTCGTCAGTTTTATTTTACTAAGCATCAAAACTGAAATCTCTGTCCCAGTAGAACACTGACAAATTGATATTGGTCCAAAGAGAAACAAACAACTCACCCCCCTCCCCAAAATCAATCAGCTTTACTTATAAGCAATGGGAAACAGGGTTTTACAATAAGAAGGGTAATATAATCATAATAGGCACTGCTACCAATCCTGTCTATAATATTTCAAATTTCAGTTTGGCAACACATGAAATAAGTAATTCTGTGACATTGTGGCAGTGAGATCTCAGTTCTATTAATTATGTTGCAGGGAAGAGGGGACCAGGACTGTTCAAACATGAATGTGAGCACTGAATACAATGTTTTGTTTTGTTTTGTTTTTTAGAAGAAAGAGTATTAGATTTGGCCCCTGGGCTTTACTGTACCTTAGAGTGCTGCCTTAAAAACATTCACAGAGATCTCAACTTTCATTCTTCAGACAAGGATTCTGCTTCTGTCTTGGAATCAAGCAAATTTTAGCTCTTTTACTGCTCACTAAAAAGACTTTAAATGATCTTGCATATCTTTTTTTTTAAACATTTGCATATTACTGAGCCTTGGAGTTTAGAAAGCCTGACTTCAATGACAGCACTGAGAAACAGTGACAGGCAGGAACAAAGGTTTGTTACACGTTTCTTTATCATGCTAAATGCATGATGAAAATTACCATGTAGATGATTGTCCCCAGTTTAAAATAGAAAAAAAGGTTTAATCAGAGTTCACATAAGGCTACAGAGTAGTGAGAGTGACTAAAAGATGCTGTTAGTCACATGACAGTTGCTTAACCAAGATTTAACTTTCCTAGTTGTTTACCAAGACAATTATAAGTGAAAATATTCATAAATCACTCATGCATCTTGTAATCAATATGGTTTTCAACATTAAAACATCATAAAACTTTGTATTTGTGCTCTTTCTGGTGTTTTCCAAGACACCTGTAAAGGATCTGATTAAGGGGAAGTCACAAATAAAATAAATAAATAAATACAAACTAACAAATCAAATATACCCCTTCAAGGAGGTCTCCAGAAGGGATCAGTTTTAAAAATTCACAAGACCCTCATCATAGAGCCCTGGTTCAGTGCTCCCACTCACAGCCTGGGGAGAGAGATAGCTCAGTGGTTTGAGCATTGGCCTGCTAACTTCAGGGTTGTGAGTTCAATCCTGGGGGGGGGGGGCATTTGGGGAACTGGGGTAAAAATCTTTCTGGGGATTGGTTCTGCTTTGAGGAGGGGGTTGGACTAGATGATCTCCCAAGGTCTCTTCCAACCCTGATATTATTTAAAAAAAACCCACATGGCTCTTACTTTCCTCTCCCCTGCTCTGCTTCCTTTTTTCTGTTTAAATAGCTCATTTCTGGGTCAATGGGAGGAGAGCTAGAGATTCCCTGGTTATACTCAAACTATGTTGATTGTAAGCTCCAGAATGTCCCTTAAAAGTACAGTCTGATGCTGGCAGACCAGGTGACAGCTCATACCAAAGCCTCTAGGCCTCATCTGAACATGGACAAATGCATAGCTGGAAGCCAATCTGGCTCATCTCTGTGTTAGTATTAAAACACGTATTAGGTTTATAAAAATGTGTTTAGACTTTATGAAATGCTGTAGGATGCTGCATTATTAATCTCATTTAATACACCTTATAACATGGGGTACAGATATTAAGTGTTTGTGTTGTAAACATCTGTAACTGTGTAATGCAAACAGGAAAGCAGCATTAATTAATCCAAAGGCTGGCTTCCTACAGAAGGTGTTTGGTCCTGCACACAAAAAGGCCCTTTGAAACCAAATGAACCATTGTGAAACAAGGGACAAAGACTTTGTTGATTGCTCCCCTGCACCCAGGAAGGAGACATGCACAAGGACATGTCCCATCAGCTTGAACTCTGGGGGAAGGGAATAAAAATCCTGATCAGAAGAAACTGGGTCTCTATACTGCTTGTACTTCGAGAGGGCAAGATTTCTAAATATAAGCAAGGGATTCCCCAATACTTTGCCCTAGAGGACATATTGAGCTTGTACATTACAGCAGCTTCTATCATCTTTTGAATCCTAAGCCTGTAACTCACTTGTGTGTATATGTTTACCTGATTTAACCTTGTAAATATTCATTTCTTCTTCTTTGTTTATTACAGGATTGGCTATCAGCTTTGTCTTTTGTGTGAAATTTAAGGTACAATAGACCTGGGGTATGTAATCAGGAGTAACCTGAATATTGTTGTGAATTTTGGTGTAAGGGACCATTTATCACAAAGGCAGGCTTACCTCAATGGCAAGATAGACTGGAGTACCCAAGGGAACTGTCTGTGATTCCATGTTAAGGCTGTTATGGTGCTTGAGGAGTTCACACTTGATGCTTGGTTGGTGAAATCTAAGTATAGAACTTACAACCAATGTGGGGGTTGTGCCCTGGTTTGTAACAGTCTGCCCTGAGTTTGATACTCACACTCCTGATCCACTCCAGACAGCTTGGCACGCCCCTTCACACCTATCATAGTTTGAGGCCCAGATCCACAAAGGGACTTTGGTGTTGCAATGCTTAGTTTTGGGACCTAGGAAATAATTGGAACAACAAGAGCTACAAAGCATGAGTTAGGAGCCTAGGCTCCTATACAATGAACGGAGGAGATAGGTAGGAATGCTGGAACAATTTGTATAGTGGGGGTGCTAAGAGCCATTGAACCAAACTGGATATAATGCAAACCACTTCAGCACCCCTAGTTCCACCTATGGAGATAGGTGCCTAGGAATGGGATCCATGAAAGTCATCAGTGGGAGATGCTGAGAAGAGGGTGTACACTCCATCCCTGTGAAAGACAGGCGCTTTGCTTACAATCCACAGCTTGGAGTCAGAGAGTTGGGAGCCTAACCCATCCTTTCAAGAAATGCAGGAGATGGTGGTATCATCTCCCTGGTAACTTTTTACAAAGTGGTCAGATCACTCACCTGGTCTATGGGAGACCCAGGTTCAATTCTCCTTCTAGCTGATATGGAGAAAGAACTTGAACATCTCTCAGGAGAGTATCTAAACCCCTGGGCAATGGGGTGGTCTCATGTGGGGCTCTCAATCTCTTCTGTTGAAGCTGTTTCACTTTGTATAAATGGGCCAGAGAGAGAGTGTCTCTATAGCCCAGTGGTTAGGATACACACCTGGGAGACACACGGTCCAGTTCTCCTATTCCTATGACTATTTATCCCAAATGGAATAGCTGGAATTGAAAAAATTTAGGGATATCCTAGTGGCTAGAACAGTCTCATGAGAGATGGGAGACCCCTGTTCAAATCCACTCTGCCTATCGGGCAAAGCAGAGAATTGAATCTGGGTCTCCCAATCTGAGAGTGCACTCTACCCCCTGGTCTACAGGTTATAAGGCACCACCTCTTCCAGCTGGATTCTGAATGGGGCCTGATCCATGCCCTGCAGGCAAGATAGGTGATTTCCTGGCTATCTTCCCCTGGCTCAAAGATTGTACTGGGGCTTGCACTGAGAAACAGAAACTTAGGCATCTAGGGAACTTCTGCAGTGAAAATTTAGATGCTGAGTTAGTTTAGGCATCTACAGGTTTAGCTGGTAGCCAGCAGAGTTTTGTGGATCACAGTGGTGCCTAAAACTCAAGTACAGGCAACTAAATCCCATTGTGGATCCAGGCCTGAGTGCTAAATGTAGTCATTAAGATTTACACAGTTATCTGCAGTCTGTATAATAGATTACTGTTTACATCTCTTAGATTTGTTCTGTCTCGAGAGAGAGAATACACGCACTACAGGAAAGTTTTTCCAAAAGTTTGAGTCTTCCAATGTATTCTGAAAATAGATTGTTCTTTCATCTAAAAGATCTTAACATGCCATGCAAATATTAATTGAACCACCCAGCACCACACTAGGTAGATGAGTTACAAGATTCCCATTTTACAGAGCTTACACCTGAGGCATAAAGATATAAGTGACTTTCCCCAATGTCTTGCAGTGAATCAGTGGCAGAGGCACTATTCCTAACTCCCTGTCCACTACTCTCTAAACTACTCAATGCCCATTACAATTTATGTTATCAATTTTTATTACCATCATATGTATACAGTTCAGAAAACATTAAACCAAGTATTGCTTTCTTCAATATTTTCTTTATTCTATTGGTCAGCTTTTCCATGGGGCCAGCAGGAAAGGAAATAGCATAAGATTTCAGAAAAGGTTTGTCAATTCAGTTTATTGATGATTGTGGTGTCAACTGGATAGATTGCTATCTTTTACTTCCTTACCCCAGACAGTTGTGTAGCATTGCTGTGCAATTGTCAACAGCTGGTGTGTTCCATCTAACAGGTGGTTACTCTCCAGTGGGGGCTGAATTTTTGTAAGTAAAGTATTCTGATATTCTTTAAATTGAAAGGTGCTATATGTTGTTACATATAAGTAGTCCATGCAAATTTATTGTGTAAGGTGGTGGCATGGCAGACCAATGGCTGCTACTGATAAAATGCTTCCCTCAGTCGTGGACCACAAATTGGTCACATGTTTAGTCCAGTCCTGCATTTACATGACAACAGTTGTCACTAATCCCATGGTAGTATTATCACTCTCTAATATTCACAAACACTCAAATTCTCTGAAAATAAAATAAAACAAAACATATCAATTTATCTTCCATGGCTAAAGTAATTTGAAGCATTTTAGTGAGCAGTTTCCTCAGTGACTGTTATTGCTTATAATAGTGACTATAATAGATTAAACCTAAATGGGAGTTTTGAGTATTTTTTTATAATCAATAACATAACTCTCAAAACATCTTGTACATTACATCTTAGACAGGTCAGAGGGAGTACGAGCTAACCAACAATTCCAATTCCTAGAAATATGCCAGCATAATATATGATCTGTTCTGTTGGATAGAATAGTTTTTCCTAACACTTCTATTTCTGAGGGTATAACAATCAATGACAAACATGAAAAAAATGACAATGAAGGTGTACTTGACAGTGTCTCTTTAATTTGTGATGTACCAAACTATTAAGACACCCTAATACAGTCTATTTCCACAATATATCACTTGAGCTGTGAGTGCATCTAATCTCACAAGCTAAACAGGAACTGGTCTGGTCTTGACATGAAATAAAATACCTCAAAGAGAAACACAGGGTATTACAGGGAGTGAAGCTATTAGTTCCATAGATGATCATTATCTCAAGGTGAAAAGTATGATTGAGCATATTCAAGGGTATGATGTTTTTGAAGGATGATGTAATGGTCTCCACTCAGGGTCTGGTTAAGCATGGCCTAGTGGTCATGGCCACAACCCCAGACTGCCAAGTGGGTTGTGTGGCAGGGAGCCCAGGTCATCCCACTACACCGGGCTCCAATCCAGGGCCCTTTTAGCTACCAGTAACCCAGCAATCAAGATTACTTAAGGCTGTCCTCCCTGGGCCTCTTCCTCTTGTCTCCCATCCTGGGGTCACCTCAGTCCAAGGCCTTCACATGATGGGAAAATCCAAATCCTAAGGAAGCAAGAGGGAGTTGCCACTGTCCAGAGCCACAGGATACTTCTCTCTCTGCTTGCCTCTGTGGAGGTCCTCCCTTTCCTCATGGAGGGCCCCTTTGGGCAGCTGCATTAGAGCCTTTAGGTTTCACTCTACTCAGCTGGAGCTATGGGCTGCAGGTCTGCACACCTTCAGCACTGCTCACCAACTGAGCTAATTCACTGCCTTTTAATTTCTCCAGAAGATGGAGCATTTGCTGCAGGTGTGGTGGGGCAGGGCTGACAGCCCAAAATGAGCCCTTAAGCCCTTGTTGCTCAGTGAGCACAGCTACCAAGAGCAATTTTATGGCTGGGTGTCCATAAAAGGAAGCTACCCCCACCCCCTTTCATTTATCACAAGGCCAAATTCATTACTCTTTCCACATCTGTACCTCCACTGTCTTTAAATTAGGTCCCCCATGATACTTTTGCAACCCCAATGAATTTAGCAATGGGATTGTATAAGTGTCACCAATTGCAATTTGGTACCCAATGCCTTGATGCACACTAAAGCCTGGTCTACACTAACCCCCCAATTTGAACTAAGGTATGCAACTTCAGCTACGTGACTAACGTAGCTGAAGTCGACGTACCTTAGTTCGAACTTACCATGGTCCAGACGCGGCAGGCAGGCTCCCCCGTCGACTCCGCGTACTCCTCGCACCGAGCAGGATTACCAGAGTCGAGGGGGAGCACTTCTGGGTTCGATTTATCGCGTCCAGACAAGACGCGATAAATCGAACCCAGAAGTTCAATTGCCTGCCGCCGAACCAGCGCGTAAGTATAGACAAGCCCTAAAAATCAGAATCTTATTCACTTCAGCAGAGCTGTTGGCTCTGCAGGATTAAGTGGAGTAAAGTAAGTTACATCTTTGCATCACTGAAGTCAGCAATTATGCACAAGAAAACAGACCTATTGAGTAAGAAGGTGCCACTTTCACATAGCCATTTTTCAGAGTCAAACTGTGTTTTAGCTTCTATTTCCAAACTTTTGAGTTTTATTGTTTGGTTTTTTGCCTTTACTGTCCATGTTACTTTACCTGCTTGCCCTGTAATTTCTCAGTTTTGTCAATAACTTCAATGCCTGTATTTTCCAAAGCTGAACCTTGATCTCATCTAGTATATCCAGTTCATCTTAAAACCCCCATCATCAAACATGATCATGTTCCTTTTGCAGAAGGGAACAGAATGTCTTTCATCATATATATAGTGGAAGCTTCAAAGACATCAAAAGAAAAACAAACAAACAAAAGCAATCACAAGCTTGAACAATTAACTACTCAATATGTAAAATGTTCTGTTGTGGGTAGCTATTGCTTGACTCTGTTTGACAACCTTTTGTTCTTCCTTCTTCAAATAGATGGCCAAATTCTCTGCAGTGTATGTCCATTGACTAATTTGGTCTATAATAGTTAACTTTTATTTAAAAACAAAACAAAACAAAAAAACAACAACAATTTTTTATATTTTTAGTCAGCTAGGCTAGACTGAAGGTCCACTGGGAAAAACAGTTTGTTCAGACCACTTTATCATCCTTTTTTTTTTTAAATAAGTAAAGTGGTTACATTTGCTTCTCATAACTTCTATTGTTCTGAGCAGAAACATAAAAATAGTATATTTGCTTCCATATGTTTCTGCAAGAAGACATTCTATAGCATAAGTTGCTATAGTAACTTTGTGGTATTATTTTTAACTAAGAAAATAAGATCATAAAACATCTAAAATATAAGCATATGAATTTTCCCAGAGGTGTTGTTTATATGATGTTTCTTAAAAATATTTTCTCTGGTTATCACATTATATTCAGGACAGATACTTGTTTTATTGAGTGAACTTGTATTATTCTAGCCCATAGACAACAGGTTCTTTAAAAGCATATGTAAGGTGGCAGAGGCATGTGCAGTATAACTTATTGCACAATTCTAATTTGCAATAGAACATAAATGCTAATTGGTATATTCTGCAGCTGGCACAATAAGAGAAGCTTAATTTTTCATTAGTTCCAAATGGAAACAAACCAAATCCTTATATATCCAGAATCATTGTACCAAGATTTAGTTGAAGATGACTGATCTGTCTAAACTTGATTGTAGGTTATAATCAAGGGAATGGGCTAAAATGATCTGTATCTTCTATTTATTTTGCCAGATTGTGCCTTCAGCCCACAGCTCCAAATTGGGCATGATACACAAAGTACAGCCAGAGACCTCATGACTTCTCCTGAGGGGCAATGAAACCTAAAGGTTCAGAAAGGACATGAGGCCATAGCTCCGTTTATTGATTCAGCAGAGATGACTGGCTGTCGAAAGGAACACACCTTCTCTAGCATTCAGGAGGGACACTGCACACCCACCAACACTTTGCAATTCCTTCCAGTCAGCCACCTCTGCTGGCTAGTGTAGAATAAAGAAGTATGTTGCCCCACCTTCTGCTTGTCCTCGGTGTTGTTGTTTGCTCCTCAGGCAACATCATGGGGTCTGCAGCTGTGCCTAGCTCCTCCTTGCACTTTCCAAATAGAAGTGGAAACTTCTTGTGCCCCTCCCAACTCCAGTTCTCACTTGCCTTTGAGGTCAGGTAAAAGTCTTTCCTATTATGATGAAGGTCCATGATCCTACTCAATGGAGGAAGTGTTTTATTTTCTGTTGTGTTTTGAATTGGTTTCTACCAGCACAATTGTAATTAAGTGCATCACAACAAATAATTTATACCACCTATCTCCTGCTGGGGCCTTTTGTTCTATTAATGAGTGAGGTGATCAGGTATTCTTTTGAACAAATTGATCTACAGCCCACTGATTAGCCACTAAGAACATAAGAACGGCCATACTGGGTCAGACCAAAGGTCCATCCAGCCCAGTATCCCATCTACTGACAGTGGCCAATGCCAGGTGCCTCAGAGGGAGTGAACCTAACAGGTAATGATCAAGTGATCTCTCTCCTGGCATCCATCTCCACCCTCTGACAAACAGAGGCTAGGGACACCATTCCTTACCCATCCTGGCTAATCGCCATTAATGGACTTAATCTCCATGAATTTATCTAGTTCTCTTTTAAACCCTGTTATAGTCCTAGCCTTCACAATCTCCTCAGGCAAGGAGTTCCACAGGTTGACTGTGCGCTGTGTGAAGAAGAACTTCCTTCTGTTTGTTTTAAACCTGCTGCCCATTAATTTCATTTGGTGGCCCCTGGTTCTTATATTATGGGAACAAGTAAATAACTTTTTCTTATTCACTTTCTCCACACCACTCATGATTTTATATACCTCTATCATATCCCCCCCTTAGTCTCCTCTTTTCCAAGCTGAAAAAAGGCCTAGCCTCTTTAATCTCTCCTCATATGGGACCCATTCCAAACCCCTAATCATTTTAGTTGCCCTTCTCTGAACTTTTTCTAATGCCAGTATATTTTTTGAGATGAGGAGACCACATCTGTACACAGTATTCAAGATGTGGGCATACCATGGATTTATATAAGGGCAATAAGATATTCTCCATTTTATTCTCTATCCCTTTTTAAATGATTCCTAACATCCTGTTTGCTTTTTTGACTGCTGCTGCACACTGCGTGGACATCTTCAGAGAACTATCCACAATGACTCCAAGATCTCTTTCCTGATTAGTTGTAGTTAAATTAGCCCCCATCATACTGTATGTATAGTTGGGGTTATTTTTTCCCAATGTGCATTACTTTACATTTATCCACATTACATTTCATTTGCCATTTTGTTGCCCAATCACTTAGTTTCGTGAGATCTTTTTGAAGTTCTTCACAGTCTGCTTTGGTCTTAACTATTTTGAGCAGTTTAGTATCGTCTGCAAACTTTGCCACCTCACTGTTTACCCCTTTCTCCAGATCATTTATGAATAAATTGAATAGGATTGGTCCTAAGACTGACCCTTGGGGAACACCACTAGTTACCCCTCTCCATTCTGAAGATTTACAATTTATTCCTACCCTTTGTTCCCTGTCTTTTAACCAGTTCTCAATCCATGAAAGAATCTTCCCTCTTATCCCATGACAACTTGACATGACACTAGTGCTGATCAACCTATTTATTGCAAATTCGTTCCTTTTCTTGGTGCGCAAACAATTTGGAATCTGTTCCCAGTTTGTGTGCCTGTATTAATGATTCAAACATCTGCCAAATATCATTAAGCTGAATAATTTTCAGCCATTTTGTTTGCAATTTTTTCTCTTTGAATCTCCAGTATTCATTGTTGCTTATTTGTGTTGTGTGATTGATCACCTAAGTCACAATGTACAGTTTCAACTTCCTGACTGGATTTTAATGTTTTAAATCAATAGACAACATCAAGTGGTATACAAACTTCCATGATGAATTTTCAAACAAACCATTCATGCCAAAGTTTGAGACTTGGAATACATGAATGCAGCCACAAATAACCAATGAACACCTGAAGAGCTTCATAATTAATATGATCTCATGATTCATAATAAACCAAACCCTGTGTTTTCTCCCCTCACCCCAAAAAATACTTGTGAAAGTATTTAGCATTAAACCATTCTCCTATTCTGCCTTTTGATCTCAGGGGAGTCAAGAAGATTCCTGACTTCAGTTGTCTATATTTTGGGCTGGGATTTTTTAAACAAGGTTGGGAATTGGGTGCCAGAATCCCATTGTAATTCAATGGAAATTGGGTGCCTGACTTCTTAAATTACTTAGAAAATCACAGGCTAGAACATCTAACATTTCTGAAATTTAAGGTACAACTTTTATTAATGAATTTTATATGCAGTAAGACATGAAACAAATATTATAATTTATTAGATTATAGATTATCATATTGTGACACACCATACCTCAAAGCAGCACCCTGTAAACCCCCCCCTCCCCGTGTTCAGTCATATATGGTTATATTTCTTACAAAGCATGCCATGTAAGATATAGGTAAGGTCATGATATTCTGACACCCATTGTTCTGTCAAAATATTTATATCATTAGTGTATATGAAGTTATGAGATTTTGCTGTATGGTTATTGAAATACGTTGTAAATTTTGGAGTCATCCATTGCTAGTTCTCCAGTGACAACAAAGGAGGTGATCCACAGCTAGGCACGTGTTAAACCACCATTAATCAGCAGGAGAGCTGTAAATAAGGGATTTACAGTTCTGGAAGAGAAGCACCACACAATTGGGATTGCTCAACCCTGTGATTCAGAAAGGTCCACCAGGCATGCCTGGGCTAGTTTCTTTCTAGGGACGTGGACTAAGAGTATAAAATAAGGGACAGTGGCATCATAAGGACACTTTTCTCCTCCTCCACCTATGCTGGAAGCAACAAGAAGGCTGGGAGGACAAAGACTTGAACGGAGGAGACTTGTCCCAGACTTAAAGGGAAAGCCTGTGTATTAAGGACTGTATTCTACCTGCAACATCCAATTGGGTGAGAAACACTGCTTAATCCAAATACTGCTTAGTCTAAAACGGTTCAAGATTTAAACTGCCTAGTTACCAAAGAAAATAAAAGGTAAGCATCTCTGACCTTTTGTGCCGATCACTTAAAATCTATCTTTCGGTAGTCAAACTTATTTTAGTGTTTTATCGTTACTAGTGAGTTTGTCTAAAGTGCTTGGTAAATCTGCTCAAGTGACCAAGGCTGGTGCATGTTCACTTTCCTTTGATGAAGTGGTGAGCTAATTAATAAACTTGCACTGCTCAAGAAAGGGTCTGGAGTGGTGCAAGACAGTATATTCCTGATATACAAGGCTGGGGGCTTGGAAGATTTGCTGATGCCTTTCTCTGTGTGATTTGGGAGTTGCTCAGGGAGCAGAGCATTCATGCAACTTAACTGGTTGTGAGGCTCCTCATGCGCTTGTGCTGAGTGATAACAGCACCCGGAGGGGCTTGGATGCTTGTCATCAGCAAAGCATTATGAGAGACCGCCAGCCTGGAGAGTTAAGTGGGCATAGCAGTATTCCAGTTCCAGGTTGTACCCCAGGGATAATACAGAGCTTGCACCTTGATTTAAAACATCTTAAAGCTTCAGGCTGTTGGGATCAGGGGTTTTGACTTAGCCCAATTCAGACACTTCCATTGTTGAGGGGTGTTCAAAGATTGGGGAGTTGGGTTTGGCACTCACTCTCTCATGTACAGAGTGTGGGCTAAATTCATCTAGGAAAACAGAAGGGTAAAGACACTGTATCCAAACATGTCAGAATATATAAAAAACAAAACGTTTTTTTCTGAAAATTGGTTAAAGGTTTGGAGGAGGCTGACCACAAGGATGTTTCTAATTTTCTCCAAACTGGTTCATCCACCTCTACGTCTAAGTAGGTGGTTCTGAGACGTAAGTGCTAGCTACAATGGGATTTGAGAGGGTGCTCAACGCTTTTAGCATCAGGCCATTGTTACTTTATTCTCATACCATGTTCTAAGACTCTGAGATCAGAGAGTAGAAACTATAAGAAATCAATCATTCCATTTATTTCTTGCTAATGTAGTTCTGAAGCAGCAAAATGATACTTCGTGAATCCTAGGCAAAACAATTCAATCCCTTAACTCCTCCACAGGTTGCATACCACACTGTTTTGATAATGTTTTCAATAATTAAGTTTCTCTAATAGCTGCAAGATTTTATAAAACATCTTGATTAGTTTAGTTGGGTGTGGAGACTTTTAGGCAGCAATTTTTCTCAGAGTCAGTTACTTTTGTGGGTATTAATATGGATAGATTTATAGGAAATTAAGGTGTATTAGTTACAGCAAACTTGCAATTAGTTATGCCCAATTAGATTTATTTATATTAATGCAAGTAGGGAAAAATAAATGTAAACAAAATAAGTGGTTTTAGATAATTTTGATTTATTAAAAAAAAGATTGACAAGACACACCACTACCTTTCTCTTTTTCCATTGTTTCTAGCACCTTCTCCCACCTCTGAGAACTGGAATTCCTTTCCCCCTACTCCTTTCTAGGTCCCATCCACTCTGGTTCCACCTTCTCACTCCACTGACACTATTTTCACTAAGGTGTCTGACAAATTTTTCCTGGTAAAAAACTCAGAGCCTGCACTGTCCTCATTCTCATGAGCTAAGAGCTGCTTCCAATCACGTGTCTCCCTGAATTACTGTCCTCTTTGATTTTCTTGACTAACTCCCAAACTGCTCTTTCATTGGGTTTTCCTCTTCCTAAATCCCACAGTCTGTGGCTCCATGTTGGCACTATTCTTCTTCACCTTTTACATCCTCTCTCCTGGGACTGATCTCATGCGTTCACAACTTTCCAGCTTCCATCTTCACATCAATGACTCATGAATTTACATTTCTTCTTTCTGATATGCTTTGCTTCATCCAAACCTACATCTCCTTCTGGAAATTTTCTATCAACCTAAGGTTAACAAATCACATGATCTTCCTTCTGAAACCCCTAGCAACTCTACCTTTTCTCAGTCATTGCTGGCACCCCCCACTCCTCCTTATCTGTCCCCATAATCTGGGCCAGGGACTTTGTCTTCTCTTATTCTGTTCATAAAGTACCTGCCGTAATAAGGCCTGGATCCTAAATGTATAAATAATAAATTTATATAAAACAGTTCTCAGACAATTGAGTTAAACTAACCAGCCTATACTTCTTTTAGTACATTCAGGGCAATTTGTAGAAGGATTTCACAGATCTAATTATGTAAATTGATTATTTAAATGAGAAAGCAGTGGGGAAACCAGAACCATTTTACAAATAGTACCATGTACTACTTCTTGCAGTAAACAAGTATTATTTTTGTCAGTAAAAAGCATACAGATATCAGCTGCTATTAGTTTACGTACTTGGTTTCCCACAATCAACATTTGATAAAGAGAACAATATGTGAAATATTGAGGTTAGAAAACAAGGGTAATTACTAGCACCCTTAAGGTCTCATCACTACTAATTATGGTCCATTTCTAAACAGTAGCAACAAATCTCTCCGTATGAACCCTTTATTAGTTCAGGAAGGGCCTGTGATGCGTTAAAGGAAGCTTCAGGGAATTATCCCTACCAGTCCTAATTGAGGACCAGCATGCAATGCAATATTACTGTCTATGACCCAGATATGGAGATCCCTCTGTCTATCTGGAGCTCCACTGGCTTAAACAAGGCTTCACACATGCACTGCAGTCCACCTTGAAGAATCTGATGCAGGATTGGTGTTCTAGTGACATGGGATTTATATTGCTGACAGACATTTGGGGTTCTCGGTTTTTGTGCTCTCTTTCAAATCCATTTAGTAATTCTGATTAAAGTTAAACAAGTTTATTTTTGTTAACATACACAGTGGAAGATGTTCACTTTTACAGGGACGTCAGCACTGTCCTGTGGCGAATGCACTATATCATACAACTCTTCAGCATAGATTTGCAAAGGGATTGGGCACCTAACTGCCACTTTAAAACACTTAAATATAGGTGCCACTGTGTGACGGGTTGGACCTCCCTCCTGGGGTGCCACCTGATGTGCTGGGGTCTCACCGAACCTGCCCTTTCCACCAGCCCGGGTTTCCTCACTCTGTTTTTGCTGTGTTAGGCTCTCAAGCCTTCTCCAGCGCGCACACAGGTAAGGCCACACCCATCTGAAATCAGTTCTGTGTGGGAAGACTTAGCTAGGAGAATGGCCAGCACTCATGTGCACACCTCCTTTGGGGCATAAACCCAAAATAACATTGTCTTGCACAGTATAGAGATCTACACAGTGCAAGCTCATAAAAATTGCCTCCTCCCTCAAAGTGGAGAGAGATATACACGGCTTTTTGCCCACCCGATATGAATTGCATGAACTGGGTTGTGAAATGAACAAGTTTATTAACTACAAAAGGTAAATTTTACATGATTATGAGGGATAGCAAACAGAACCAAGCAGATTACTGAGCAAATAAAACAAAACATGCATATTAGGCTTAATACACCCAAGAAACAGGTTACAAAATGTAATTTCTCACCCTGAATGTTGCCTTAGGCAACTTGCAGAGTTTCTGTAGCTTAGCATTCCAGTTATTTCTCTTTACAGACTGGACCCCTGTCTCAGCCTGGACTCAACCCTCCCTTTCCCTCCAGGTGTTTTCAGCAGTCTTTCTTCCTGGACAAGCAATGGAGGAGAGTCTTGATTGCCTTGCTTCCCAGCCTTAAATAGAATTTACATAAGATGGGAAGCCTTTGTTTCCAGTGGAAAAGTACCAGCAGTGTCCAAGGTGGTATTTTGAACCAAATGACATTATCACATGACTTTGCTGTGTCAGTCCAACCATGAGACAAGGTTTATTTGCAAGGTCCTCAGGAAAGAAGTCCTGAGAAGATCCACCTCTTTGAAGTCTTATTGTCCTAATGGCCCATTAAGGCTGATTGCTTACTGTCTGGTGGGTGTTTCCCAAGCACATACCCACACAGTTGTAATGGTTACATAGACAATAGTCCTAACTTTAGATACAGAAAGGATATATTTGTACAAATTGGACAATCACAGTCAGCAAATCATAACCTTTCCAATGATATTTCACATGAACCATCTTGCATAAAACAGTTATGTCACATTCATATCATAACAATATTTCTATGAAGATATTTTTCACAAAACCCTCTCTCAGCTGCCACCAAAACCTGTAGATGTCTAAACTCACTCAAAGCCTAAATTTTTTTCCCCAGTAAAAGTTCCCTAGGCACCCATGTTTCTGCCTCTGAACATTTGTACTGCAGCTTAACTTTAGACATCCAGATGCCTAATCCCAGTGCTATTCACAACCCAGTGGAAAATGGTGTCCCCCTGTCTAAATTGCTGGTATGCTCTGAGCCACAGCAAGCATGACAATGACTAGTCTGATAATTAGGGCCCTCACCCATAATGTGGCAGACCCAAGATCCAGTGTCTCTGCTCCAGGGGCTGACTATTGATCCAAAGTGGAACAGCTTCAACAAGAGAGATTGATGGACATCCACATCAGATTATCCCATAGCCCAGTGGTTAGAGCACTCATCTGAGAGGTGGCAGATCCTTGTTCAGATCTCTTCTCCTCTTCAGAAGGAGGACTTGAACTGAGTGGTCTCCCCAGGTGAGTATCCTAACCAGTGGGCTAAAAATCATCGGCCTCCTTACCAGCTTCTTGCAAGAAACACTTTAGGCACCTAGCTAACAGAAGATTCATACCTGAGCATCCCAAGCAGAGATAGGTGCCAAACTCCCGGAGTGGGTGCGGCTTAGAATACACCACTCTCCTTGGCATCTTTCATTGGCTACTTTCGATGAGCAGCTGCGTAGCAAGCTGGCTTTTGCGATTCCCGTTGTTTGGGATTCCCTATCTCTCTCCACTCATTTTATTGGAAGCCTGAGTCCCTAACACAGGCTTTGTGAAACCCAGTGAGTTCCAGGCACCTAAAAGTTAGGCATAGTGACACTCAGCATCACAACAGTGAAGTCTCTTTCTGAATGTAGCCATCATGTCATGTTACTAGGCTGAACAGAAGTTTAGTTATAAAAATGTATTTATTAATGTGGGCAAGACTTAAAAACTTAGCCTCTTTTTTGCACCTGCAAAGTTACAGATGTAAATTTGTAGCCACAGTTTTGCAAAAGCAGAGGTCTGATGAACACTGCGAAGAAAATGTGATTCATGATGTAAAGAACTTTGCAATGAATTTGCCCAAATACAATAAATATGGGGAAAAGGTGCCTCCGATATACATATAACAGCAACAAATGGTACAGAAAACATTTGCGTATGTGCTCTTTAATAAACTTTCTTTGATGAGAGATACTAAACTTAGATAGGAGAATTTTGGTATATCATTTTATTTGATATGGAATGAGGATCTCATTGAATTCTGAGCTGCAGTAAGACACCTCTCCCCCACTACTGTGTTATGGTTCTGATGCTGCGAAAATGAACACATTCACTTCATGCAGTATGAGTAGTCCCATTTACTTCAACAGGACAACTCACAGCAAAATTAAGCATGTATATGAGACTTCGCAGGATCACAATCTGTGTGTTTGCTTTTTCCTAGAGAGAAGCTAACTTTATGACATAATGGAAGATAGTTGAGTGGCATCCTTAGCTACAGCATTTGCTGCTGGAAATACTACACTAATAAGACCTAGATTTCCCACTCATCTAAAATATTGTTAACACCCAAGATATAAAAATAGCTTGTTTTAAGGTTACTTTCTGGGCTGGATACAGCTGTAAAATGCACTAAATGAGTTAATGGAGTACTAATCAATTAAATAATAAAAGAAATCCTCTTTGCACAAATATGGAGATTAATCATCTAGGTTGCTGTATAGTAACCAGAAATGAAAGTAAAATTAGTGATTTAAAAACAAAATCAAGTTTCCCTTTATGTGCATCCAGTTAAATGGAGGCATTAAAGAGCTGTTAGAAGAAATTACTCCTTAGTAGTTCATTTCAGAAAATGTCAAATTTACACTGATATCTTTCCAACAAAACCTGCTAATCTCAGCTCATTAACAGTAAAAGCAGCATTAAATGAGCCTGTCTTTTGTCTAGACATTGGGATTTCACCTTGAGAGAAATGGATTCTTTGTGTTTGCACTATTTGTTGATTGACAGGAAGCAGAAAATACCAGAAATTCATGAAGTAGTTTAAAAAATTTCCTTTCCAGTTTTGCACATTCAAGAGTTGCAGATAGTTTTGACAAGTATCCCATAACTTGTGGGTGCTTACCTGAACCAAGCCCAGTTTTGTATATCACAAGCTTTTACCTATTATGACCCAAATCCTAAAACTGGATCTGCACAGCCAGCCCACTGCACCTCCACCAAGCCCCAAAGACTTCAGTGGGAATCTGCACTGGCAAATAAAATCAGGCTGCAAGACTGGGGTCTAATATTTTAGTTAAAATAGTAATTAAAGATCTACTCTAGATGGATTTTGTCTCTGAATTCCAAGGCCTTGATCTACCCCAGTTTAGTTCAACCAGGTACAGGTATTTTAGAAGATCTCCTGCTAACAGATTTCTTAGACTTGTGGTCTTCCTCTTACTAGTGTTATCTATTAACATGTAATATACAACATACATTTATAACTGTGATAAAAGGGAGCTCCCCCCTTCAATTATGGGCACCCAGCCAGCCAGTAGCTACAAAATCGTGAGTGGACACCTGGCCAAAAGAGCCAACGGGAAGACTAGAATTATTTTAAATGGAGAAAAAGACTCTCCTTTTGTCCATCTGTTATTGTTCTCATGGGGAGAGGAGGACAGGGCAGCAGTTATGATGTGAGAAACTTGGGGCCAGGTATGAAAAGTCATTAGTCGCATACCTAGAAACTACTCATTTAAAACCCCAGATATGTAAGTAGATCAGAAAGTGTCTAGGAAGACGTGATTAGGTTTATCCCTTTTATTTCTTTATGGCTTGTGGATTCCCTTGTGCCAACCCCAGGTGCTTTTGTTTTACTTGCAACCTTTAAGCTGGACCTCAAGAAAGCTATTCTTGATGTTTAATCCTTGTAGTTGCTCTTTGTATTGTATTTTCTCTCTTTTTTTAAAATTAATAAAATTTACTTTTTTTGAGAACAGAATTGGATTTCAGAGTAGCACCCGTGTTAGTCTGAATCCACAAAAAGAATAGGAGTACTTGTGACACCTTAGAGACTAATTAATTTATTTGAGCATAAGCTTACGCTGAAGTAGAATTGGATTTGTGTCTTAAGAGGTTTGTGCAAATGTTTAATTAGCTGGTGGCAACACCTGATTTCTCCCCGCCCCCTTTCTCAGCTCTTCCCCGAAGTTGCGGGGCGGGGAAGGGTTTGAGGGTACCCCACAGGAAGGAATTCCCAAGTACACCTTCCTGAGCTCTCAAAGGGATTCTGCACTTGGGTGGTGGCAGCATCTACCAATCCAAGGTCAGAGAAAAGCTGTAACCTTGGGCATTTAATAGAAGCCTGGAGTGGCCCATATTAATTTTTAGAATCCTTGCAGGCCCCCACTTTCTGCACTCGAAGTGCCAGAGTGGGGAATTAGCCTTGACAACAACTCATAAAAAGGGATGGCCTCTACCTAAAGGGTGCATAATCTGACTCAGGCAAATGTGATACAGGATATAAAAGGTAAAATGTAGTGATGCATCGATCATATACACATCCTGTACAGTTTGACAAAGTGTTCTCATCAACAAATATATATGGAAAAGTATTTCAGTCACTTTTTTTGGCACACTACTGCAAAGGGTTCAGAAATGCCAAAAATTTCATGAACAAAGTGGAAAAAGCTTGGGGGGAAAAATCTCCTTAGTTTTGGGTGCAAACAATTTCACACAGTTCCATTTTCAGGATTGGGTGCTAGCACATATATGTTATATTACAATCCAGACTGAAAACATAGGCACATATACTCTGTTCCTTTAGAGAGAGATGTAGAAGAGTAGCATAAACTCCAGTTAATCCCAGCAAGGGGCAATCCGCAGTGAGCAAAGTGCTAACAGTCACCATGACCACAAGAACTGTTCAGAAAACAGAATTTCAGTTCCATGGGAAATTCCATGGAAACAGCATTTGTTTTCATACCAAAAATGGCACAGAAGTTAACACCTCAAACTTTTTCCGATCAAAAAACTTAAAAACTAACATACTACAATGACATTTTTGATCCAAACAAAAGAAGTGTTTCATATAGAAAAGTTGACACTTCCGACATTTTAATAGAAATGTAGGGATGGGAATTACCGTGACAGGTCATCCAGTCTATCCCCTGTGCTGAGGCAGGACCAAGTAAAACTTAAGGATACCTGACTGGTGTTTGTCCAAACTGTTCTTAAACGTCCCATGATAAGGAGTACACAGCTTCTCTGGGAAGCCTCTGCCAGAGCTTATAGTTAGAAAGTTTCTCCAAATAGCTAACCTAAGTCTCCTTGGCTGCACATTAAGCCCATTACTTCTTGTCCTGCCTTCAGCAGACATAGAGAACAGTTGATCACTGTCCTCTGTATAACAGCCCTTAAGTAACATATTTAAAGACATCAGGTCCTCCCTCAGGGTATGTCTACACTACGAAATTAGTTCGAATTTATAGAAGCCGGTTTTATTGAAATCGGTTGTATACAGCCGATTGTGTATGTCCACACAATAAAATGCTCTAGGTGCTCTAGTCGGCAGACCGCGTCCACAGTACGAGGCTAGCGTCGACTTCCGGAGCATTGCACTATGGGTAGCTATCCCACAGCTATCCCACAGTTCCCGCAGTCTCTGCCGCCCCTTGGAATTCTGGGTTGAGATCCCAATGCCCGGATGATGCAAAACAGTGTCGCGGGCGGTTCTGGGTACATGTCGTCAGGCCCCTCCCTCCCCCGTCACAGCAACGGCAGACAATAGATTCGCGCCTTTTTATCTGGGTTACCTGGGTTACCTGTGCAGACAACATGGAGCCCGCTCAGCACAGCTGAGCTCACCATCACCATATGTCCTCTGGGTGCCGGCAGACGTGGGGCTGCATTGCTACACAGCAGCAGCCCCTTGCCTTTTGGCAGATGATGGCATATTATGATTGGTACCCATCATCGTCATACTGGTATGGCTGTCACTCATGCTGCAGCGTCGGCTGCCACCTTAAGATGTAAAAAATAGATTTGTTCTGTGTTCATTTGCTTCCCCTTCCTCCGTGAAATCAACGGCCTGCTAAGCCCAGGGTTTCCAGTTTAATCTTTGGGGGGACCATTCTGTGTGACAGTTGTTTGTGTTTCTCCCTGTTCCTGTACCTGTACGCCATGTCGTCACTCGGCCCTCCTTCCCTCCCGCCCTCCTTCTCCTGGTCCATCAGATACTACTTTCGCGCCTTTTTTCTGACCAGGCGCCATAGCTAGCACTGGGATCATGGAGCCCGCTCAGATCACCGCGGCAATTATGAGCACTATGAACACCACGCGCATTGTCCTGGAGTACATGCAGAGCCAGAACATGCCAAGGCGAAACCCGGACCAGGCGACGAGAGTGATGAGGAAATTGACATGGCCATAGACCTCTCACAAGGCACAGGCCCCAGCAATGTGGAAATCATGGTGTTACTGGGGCAGGTTGATACCGTGGAACGCCGATTCTGGGCCCGGGAAACAAGCACAGACTGGTGGGACCGCATCGTGCTGCAGGTATGGGACGATTCCCAGTGGCTGCGAAACTTTCGCATGCGTAAGGGCACTTTCATGGAACTTTGTGACTTGCTTTCCCCTGCCCTGAAACGCCAGGATACCAAGATGAGAGCAGCCCTCACAGTTGAGAAGCGAGTGGCAATAGCCCTGTGGAAGCTTGCAACGCCAGACAGCTACCGGTCAGTCGGGAATCAATTTGGAGTGGGCAAATCTACTGTGGGGGCTGCTGTGATCCAATTTGCCAGGGCAATGAAAGACCTGGTGATAGCAAGGGTAGTGACTCTGGGCAACGTGCAGTCAATAGTGGATGGTTTTGCTGAAATGGGATTCCCAAACTGTGGCGGGGCCATAGACGGAACCCATATCCCTATCTTGTCACCGGAGCACCAAGCCACCGACTACATAAACCGCAAGGGGTACTTTTCAATGCTGCTGCAAGCCCTGGTGGATCACAAGGGACGTTTCACCAACATCAACGTGGGATGGCCGGGAAAGGTACATGATGCTCGCGTCTTCAGGAACTTTCTTCCCGGACCAGAAAGTGACCATTGGGGATATTGAAATGCCTATCGTGATCCTTGGGGACCCAGCCTACCCCTTAATGCCATGGCTCATGAAGCCATACACAGGCAGCCTGGACAGGAGTCAGGACCTGTTCAACTACAGGCTGAGCAAGTGCCGAATGGTGGTGGAATGTGCATTTGGACGTTTAAAAGCGCAGCTTACTGACTCGCTCAGACCTCAGCGAAAAGAATATCCCCATTGTTATTGCTGCTTGCTGTGCGCTCCACAATATCTGTGAGAGTAAGGGGGAGACATTTATGGCGGGGTGGGAGGTTGAGGCAACTCGCCTGGCCGCTGATTACGCGCAGCCAGACACCAGGGCGGTTAGAGGAGCACAGCAGGGCGCGGTGCGCATCAGAGAAGCTTTGAAAACGAGTTTTGTGACTGGCCAGGCTACTGTGTGAAACTTCTGTTTGTTTCTCCTTGATGAACCCTCCAACCCCCCCCCCCCCGACCCGGTTCACTCTACTTCCCTGTAAACCAACCACCCCACCCCACCTTCCCCTCCCCTCCCGCTTGCAGAGGCAATAAAGTCATTGTTTTTTCACATTCATGCATTCTTTATTAGTTCCTTACAGAGGTAGGGGGATAATTGCCAAGGTAGTTGGGATGGGTGGGGGAGGAGGGATGGAAAAGGACACACTGCATTTTAAAACTTTAACTCTTATTGAAGCCCAGCCTTCTGATGCTTGGGCGATCATCTGGGGTGGAGTGACTGGGTGGACGGAGGCCCCCCCACCGTGTTCTTGGGCGTCTGGGTGAGGAGGCTATGGAACTTGGGGAGGAGGGCTGTTGGTTACACAGGGGCTGTAGCGGCGGTCTCTGCTCCTGCTGCCTTTCCTGCAACTCAACCATACGCTCGAGCATATCACTTTGATGCTCCAGCAGACGGAGCATTGCCTCTTGCCATCTGTCTGCAAGCTGACGCCACCTATCGTCTTCAGCCCGCCACCTCTCCTCTCGTTCATGTTGGGCTTTTCTCATCTCCGACATTGACTGCCTCCACTCATTCTGCTGTGCTCTATCAGCGTGGGAGGACATCTGCAGCTCCGTGAACATCTCGTCCCTCGTCTTACGTTTTCTCTTTCTAATGTTCACGAGCCTCTGCGAAGGAGAAACATTTGCAGCTGGTGGAGGAGAAGGGAGAGGTGGTTAAAAAAGACACATTTTAGGGAACAATGGGTACACTCTTTCATTACAAGGTCGCATATTTCGGCTTGCAGGCAGCCATCGTAGGCCACAGTGTTTTGGCTTATTTAACCTTCTTAACATGCGGGAAAGGTTGCAAACAGCAGCGCATTTCCCATCTCAAGGATGAATTGGGTTGTCCATTTAAAATGGGGTTTCAATGTAAAAGGAGGGGGCTGCGGTTTCCCGGTTAACATGCGGCACAAACACAAGTAAACCACCCCCCCACACACACACACACACACGATTCTCTGGGATGATCACTTCACCCCTCCCCCCCCCACCGCGTGGTTAACAGCGGGGAACATTTCTGGTCCGAATAGCAGGAACGGGCGCCTCTGAATGTCCCCCTTAATAAAATCACCCCATTTCAACCAGGAGAGCTTTCTGGAGATGTCCCTGGAGGATTTCCGCTCCATCCCCATACACGTTAACAGACTTGCTTGCTTTTTTTTTGTAATGTTTACAAATATTTACAAAGTTACACTCACCAGAGGTCTCCTGTGTGCCCTGAGGGTCTTGGGTGAGTTCGGGGGTTACTGGTTCCAGGTCCAGTGTCACAAACATATCCTGGCTGTTGGGGAAACCGGTTTCTCCGCTTCCTTGCTGCTGTGAGCTACCTACAGTACCTCCATCGTCATCTTCCTCGTTCCCCGAACCGTCTTCCCTGTGTGTTTCTCCAGTGAGAGAGTCATAGCACACGGTTGGGGTAGTGGTGGCTGCACCCCCTAGGATCGCATGCAGCTCCGTGTAGTAGCGGCAAGTTTGCGGCTCTGCCCCGGACCTTCCGTTTGCTTCTCTGGCTTTGTGGTAGGCTTGCCGTAGCTCCTTAATTTTCACGCGGCACTGCTGTGTGTCCCTGTTATGGCCTCGGTCCTTCATGGCCTTGGAGATCTTTTCTAATACTTTTCCATTTCTTTTACTGCTACTGAGTTCAGCTATCACTGCTTCATCTCCCCATATGGCGAGCAGATCTCGTACCTCCCGTTCGGTCCATGCTGGAGCTCTTTTGCGATCCTGGGAGGACTCCATGACGGTTACCTGTGCTGATGAGCTCTGCGTGGTCACCTGTGCTCTCCACGCTGGGCAAACAGGAAATGAAATTCAAACCTTCGCGGGTCTTTTCCTGTCTACCTGGTCAGTGCATCTGAGTTGAGAGCGCTGTCCAGAGCGGTCACAATGAAGCACTGTGGGATAGCTCCCGGAGGCCAATAACATCGAATTCCGTCCACACTACCCCAATTCCGACCCGCAAAGGCCGGTTTTATCGCTAATCCCCTCGTCGGAGGTGGTGTAAAGAAACCGGTTTAAAGGGCCCTTTAAGTTGAAAGAAAGGGCCTCGTTGTGTGGACGTGTCCAGGCTTAATTCGGTTTAACGCTGCTAAAGTCGACCTAAACCCGTAGTGTAGACCAGGCCCTAGTCTTCTTTCCTCAAGAAGAAATATACCCAGGTTTTCTAATAGGTCAGGTTTTCTAAACCTTCTATCATTTTTTGTTGCTCTCCTCTCCACTCGCTACAATTTGTCCACCTCTTTCTTAAAGTGTGGCATCCAGAACCGGACACACTAATCCATCTGAGGCCTCACCAGTGCCAAGTAGAGTGGGACAATTATCTCCAGTGGTTTACACTTGACACTACTGTTAATACACCCCAGAATTATATTAGCCTTTTTTGCATTTCCATCACATTATTGACTCATTCAATCTGTGATTCACTATAACCCCCTAGATCTTTTTCTGTAGTACTACCACCTAGCCCAGAGGTGGGCAAACTATGGCCTGCAGGCCACATCTGGCCCACGGGACCCTCCTGCCTGGCCCCTGAGCCCTGACCCTGCCCCTGCTGTTCCCCCTCCCCCGGAGCCTGAGCTTGCTCCACTGACGGCGCAATGCTCTGGCAGCAGGGCTGTGAGCTCCTGGGGCAGCGCAGCTGCAGAACCAGGCCCTGACCCAGTGCTCTGTGCTGCGTGGTGGTGTGGATGGCTCCAGCTGGGTGGCACAGCTGCCTGTCCTGGTGATCTGGGCAGTGTGGCTGTAGCACCACCAGTGCTCCAGGCAGCGCAATAAGGAGACATGGAGCAGGGGGATTGGATAGAGGGAAGGGGAGTTAGAGGTGGTGGTGTGGATAGGGGTCGGGGCAGTCAGAGGGCAGGGAACAGGGGGGTTGACTGGGGGCAGGGATCCTCAGGGGGCAGTCAGGAAGGAGAGGGGGGTTGGATGGGGCAGTGGGAGGCAGTCAGGGGCAGGGGTTCTGGGGGCGGTCAGGGGACAGGGAGAATGGGTGGTTGGATGGGGCAGGAGTCCCTGGGGGGCAGTCAGGAATGAAAGGAGGGGTTGGATGGGGTGGTGGTGGATAGTCGGGGGCAGAGGTTCAGATGGGTCAGGAATCCCAGGGCGGCCATCAGGGGGCGAGAAGCAGGAGGGGTCAGATAGGGGGCAGGGCAGGACAGGGCAGGGCAGGGCTAGGCCACGCCTGGCTGTTTGGGGAGGCATAGCCTCCACTAACCGGCCCTCCATACAATTTTGGAAACCCGATGTGGCCCTCAGGCCAAAAAGCTTGCCCACCCCTGATCTAGCCAGTTATTCCCCATTTTGTAATTGTGCATTTGATTTTGCCTTCCTAAGGAAAGTACTTTGCACTTGTCTTTATTGAATTTCAGCTGTTGACTTCTGACCAATTCTCTAATTTGCCAAGGTGGTTTTGAATTATAATCTTGTCCTCCAAAGTGCTCGTAACCCCTTCCCAACTTGGTGCCATCCACAAATTTTCTAAGCATACTTTCTACTAAGTCATTAATTAAAACATTGACTAGTACCAGACCCAGGACTGACCCCTACAGGACAGCAATAGATATGCCCTCCCAGTTTGACAGCAAGTCAACAAGAACTACTCTGAGGATGGTCTTTCAACCAGTTGTGCAACCCCTTACAGTAACTTGATCTAGACCACGTTTCTTTAGTTTGCTTACTAGAATGTCAAGTGGGACTGTGTCAAAAGCCTTACTAAAAGCAAGATTATCACTTCTACTGCTTCTCCTCATGCAGTAGGCCAGTAATCCTGTCAAAGAAAGATGTTAGGTTGGTTTGGCATGGTTTGTTCTTGACAAATCCTTGCTGGCTATTCCCTATAGCCCTAGATATTTAAAAATTGATTGTTTAATAATTTGTTCCAATATCTTTCCAGGTATCCAGATGTCAATTTGAATTAAAAAAAAATGATCCAAAACTAAATATTTAAAATTTCTCCATTAAAAATAATAGATATTTTCCACACAAAAAGTGCCAATTTTGATGAAACTCAATACTTTTGCAGGGAAACTCAACCAACTGTAACCATCACGTAATTGAAGACTGAATCATAACATACACATTGGGGTAATGAATTGCACCTTCAACCTTAATTCTGGCATTTCCCAACTTTTGAGTGATTGACTTTGCAACTTTAGTGTCCTTTTAATGTAGTTCCCCCCCCCCCCCCAAATGTAGAGCTATACAAGGCCAAGCCTCTGGCTCCAAGAAAGAGTGGTAAGAAATGCTACGTCAACATTCACTCACTGCTCCCATACGCCAGTTTGAATGGAAGAGAAGAATTTGGTTTGGAGCGATATTGAAGACAGAAGAAAAGTTAATTGGAGAGTGAACAGACACTGAAAATGTCTTTGAGGAAACAGATGGATAGTTATAAATGGGCAATTTTTTTAATCAAATAAAGCAAATATAACAAGGGAGACAGGTTTAAATCATTTATAGAAAATCATATGCTAAAACAGTGCACCACACCATGCATATGATACCATGATAATAGAGTTTGATTATATTTCAGGAGACCACAGGGATGCAATTCTTCAGAATGAGGTGGCTTGGTCACTGTGAACACAGTATGTGTATGCAGATTAGGGAATAACCTTTTTAATATGACCTTTTAAATGAATTTGATGGGGAAAATGATATTTGGGACCTTGTGATTTTAGATTAGTTTTGCACATGTTGTTAGTGTGTTAACAGACTGTAGTTTGACAAAATATCAAGTTACACTAGTCCAGACTTTCAGATAAATTATGGTAGGAAGACATTTTGGGGGGTTTTAAATGCTACCATACTGTAAATGATAAATATTGTATTTTGAAATTTATAAAATTCTAATAAGCAGGGGAAAGTCCTTGACATTTAAAATTTTTCCATATTTTATTTTTAATTTTTTTCCTACAGCCATTTTTGCTGCGCTAGCTATGGACCCTGCTTTCTGTAGTTCTTTCCCCACCTCAGCTAATCTCCATTGGAAAGTCCTGTTTATGGTCTTTAAGAATGCTGCTCTTCCAGCAGTTACTCAACGGCAAATGATATTTGTCCAACCTCTGAAGACAGCTGCTGTGACAGGAGATTGGTAGATGAATATTTGACTATTACTTCGATTGTTATTTTAAGATTCTCTCTATAGGAGTTAATGTCTACATTCATACCACATTACAAAATGTTGTTGTACTACGTTCCAAACTTTTGAAGTCCACGAGTTTTTAGAAGGAGAGACAGGAGAAGCCTCTTTAATTTTGAAAACAAGGTGACAAGCACTGCTCATGCCTAGTGTCATTTAATGAGGTAAAAAATACACACATCTTACTAGGAAGAAGAGGAAAGGAATGGGAGAGAAAAGCAGAAATAGAAAAACATTGCAGGACTAAATGACTTGCTGTAAGTTCCTCTCACAGCCACACAGTGTATTACTGTCTTTGACCCTTGTTAGGGATAATGGCAGTAGTGAAGATTCAAAAAGTTAGGTTTAAAAGCATAACATAATAGTTAAGCTTTCACATCCTATTTTTCCATCCTCCATAGGCCCTTTTTCTCCCCAGCGTTTTTCACCAAAGCATCATGATGGTATTTTTCCACAAATGACTCCTAGGTTTAGATGATGCTTAAATCGTCTAGCACGAGGAACGGCCTAGGGGAGGGTAGCTGTTTCAGAAAGATGCACTCAGAATAGGCTGAGAATTTGGTAAATGTCTTCCAGTGTCTCCCACTGTTGAACTCTGAGGTTCAAGAAAAACCAATAACCACTTGGAGATAGGTGCATTACTGTGGCTCCCACTGTGCTTGACTTGAAGGCGTAACACCTAATTTAAGTGGAAAATGATAATTTATGCTTTGTTTTCTGACTACATCAACCACCTATTATCTTTTCATGGGGCCTGATTCTCCACTGGCTTCACCTTGTATAATCATTCACACCTGTGTAAATTGCTACCATTCTGATTTAACACCTCCTTGCACTCACTTTGTACAGGTGGAAAGAACTACACAAAGCTGCAAAATAGTGGAGAACGGTGCCTAGAATATTTAGCCAAAAAAGTTAATGCAATGGGGCTGGGAATAGGCAAGGTATAGACTGTATAGGCAGTGTGTGTATGTGTGAACTAGTGATGGTAGAATTTGATAGTGTGTTGATCAGGTTCAGATAAATAGCAGAAACCTTGGATATCTGCCTAATGTGTAACTTAAATTATTCACCTTTTTTGATGCCTCGCTGCAGGAGAGAAGCATCTGGTGTTCCAGAGATATCCCTTCCCTATAGGTTCTGCTCTTTGAGAATACTTCTCCCTTTTATCACTCTAATACTATTGATGTTCTTCAGGCCCTCTGTTCCACTGTCAGCCTGCTTTGAGGCACTATCCATTCACTTCCAAGCAGCAACTCATCTTCAGAGAAAACTGGACAACCATGAGTCCCTCCCCTATCACAACCACTTCCATTCTAACAGTAATCCCCTTTGATACATAACCACCATGTCCCTCTTCTACATGAGGACCTCCACAGGGTTGGATAAGGCTACCAGAAGCACTGGGCTATGTGTTTGTCCAGCCCCACTTTGATTTTCTGCTTTCCCTCCAGATGGGTCACTACAATTCCATACACAATAGGGAAGGAGGGAGGGGCCCGTTTGGAAGGTTGGGTGAAAGAAAGGAGCTACAGTCAAGTTGGGCACCCCTAATGTCAGAAAAGGAACTTGTCAGCCAAATATTTTCAGACTTTACAGTTTTAGGGAGGATGGGTATAATATGTTTGAAAACCTAGTAGTCTGACACCTCCCCCCCCACCACCAAAAAAATGGCATGAGTCACTTACCATCTTGGGAGTTCGGAGTTATTTACAACCAGTGAATTAAGCTTCACAATACCCTTGGGAAGTAGGTGCTATAAGTGTTTTTATTCCCATTTTGAAGATGGGAAACTGAGGCATAGAAAGGTTCAGTGACTTCCCCAAAATTACAGAGCAAGTCAGTAGCAGAGACAGAACCCATACCCTCTGACTCCAAATCCAATATTATAACTACAAGATCATGTTCCTTTAAGAATGTTAAACCAGTGTATTAAAGTCAAAAATCGCTTGGTGTGAGAGAGTCCAGATCTGTTAACATTTTGGACACACTGCAGAGTCCAGTACTTGTCTAGTATTTGGGGAGGTGGGGGTTTGACAGTTGAGGACTTGTGATGACTGCAGAGAAAGGGATTTTTATTTTACTGCTTGGTGTCTATAAGAGGTTAAAGTTCATCATGTGATACTCATATTATGGACATTTATGCAAATTTGCCCAGAACTTGGGATGGTTACTTCAGTGTTTTTAAATTGAATGTTCAAATAAGTGGAGATTTGAATGTCAGTCCCCGCTGTAGACTCCCTGGGTTACAAATCTTATCGTTCTACTAGCAGGATGAGGCTCAGAAATGCCAATTGCAATTACAAGGTCTATTTTCCAAACACAATTCACGATGAGACTTAACCACTCTGAATTTTCAGCTTGCTGAGATGTGTGACAGAGGTGCAGATTTCCTTTAGGAAGAGGAAAAGGATTGTTAAATCCATAATTTGAGCCATCCAAAGATCACTCAGTAAAAAACACATCATGTGGGGAGCACAGTGACTACTTCCACAACCACTGGCATCCCGTTAAAAATCCTCATTCCCTTTCATGCAAGATTATCCTCTTCTTTTCGCTACAGTAATTTGCACTAATTGTAAAGGGTGGAAGCCTGTAGAGGATGTCAGCCTCGGCTCAAAACAGAGTAGAATTCAAGTTCCAAGGGATAAAGACAAAGATCTTACATTTTCATAGTACCTTTCATACAGATGGGCTTTCAGAACACTTCGCTAACTCATTGACAAGACCTCCAGCAAAGACTACCATAATGCTCCTTCTTATGGGTATTAAAAAAAAAAAAATACCGCCACATATTATAGTGGGGCCCAAAGGCCCCAAATCAGGACGGAGGTCTCATTGTCCTAGGTGATGCATAAAAAAAAAAAAAAAAGACAATAACCCTGGTCCTCAAAGGCTTACACTCTACAGAATAACCATCTCTCTACCACCATTCTATCCAGAACACCATGGCTAGAAGTTAACTTCCTTTTTTTTGTCTTCTCATACCAGTCTCCCTCCTGCACTAATTGAATTTCTTCATTGGGCTCTATCTCTTATTGCAAACTTGAGATCCTCATCTTCACTTTCAAGGAGCTGCATCATTGTATCTCCATCGTCGTCATCTGTGCTCATTTCTGCTTATTCACGATGCTCTCCTCAGTCCTTTTATTATTGCTAATTCCACTTTTCCTTCATGCTCCTTTCCATCAAGTCTTGGATTTCCTCTCTCTCAAGCAGGACTGGGATGGCATGCTCAAGTTGACCTAGCACTATTTCTTATGCAATTCTCAGCAATATTTTGTATCGGTTCACTTCCTCTTCCTTTGGCTTTGCATACTGTTGGTAGAGAGAATAGAGGGTGCTAGGAAACCTTGGAGAACAATGGTTTAGCCTGGGCCTGATGCCAAGCATCTTCCTCTTTTGGCTAGTCCTTTTTGAACACTCACATTTTCCAATATTTCTTCTTGCCTTGACATACATCTCCATGCTCTCCCTTAGCTAATTAACACTACCACTGGTCTAGGATGAATTTGATTGTAAAAGCAGAGCAGTGTAGGTTCATAAAGAATCATTTAAAATCATTTGGCCCTGTCAACACTGGTTCTCCACTTGTGAAGTAACTCCCTTCTCTTCACATGTCAGTATAATACCTGCATCTGTAATTTTCACTCCATGCATCTGAAGAAGTGGGTTTTTTACCCACAAAAGCTTATGCCCAAATAAATCTGTTAGTCTGTAAGGTGTCACCGGACTCCTTTTGTTTTTGTGGATACAGACTAACACAGCTACCCCCCCCAATACTTTTGCTATATATAGCAAGTGATGAGGAATACTTGACCTTAGTAAATGGACTGAGGTACTAAATGAAAAGCCTTCCCTTGTTCGGACACAGTCTTGTCCTTGCAAGACAGACAAACTTGGTGATATTGTTGTCAGGAGTCCCCAGATGGCACAGTTACACAGTGGCAAGTTCTTAGGGTGTAAGAAAGATTAGTTTTGGAAGAAATGCTTGTATGGTTGTTGGTTATGCAGAATTTTAGGTACAGGAATCTATTACATGCAGGAAAAAAAAGTTCTCTCCCTGCTAGAATCAGTTCATGATGCAGAGTTCCTGGGATCTGGACATTGGTATGTGAGCTGAGATGTCTGGAGAAGCGGGATTGTGTGCATGCTGTTGTGTCTGCCTCAATTCCAGGAATGGCATTTATGAGTATATCCAGACTCCATGTCATTCATTTCTCCTCCACTGGGAAGCTGACCTGTCAGGCCACAGAATTCTACCACGATTCAGCAGAGGATCAACATTGGTGCTGGAAGAAGGGGCAATTATTCATTTTTGAAATACATTTCTATGCAATTAGGATCCTAATCAGTAAAATATTTTCTCCTTTGTGGTACCTTGTATATTTTGCTAGCCTGCATATTACATTTGTATCTGAAAATGAATGTAAAACAGAGACAGGAAAGCTGTCCATGCAACTCTTACTAATCCTTAATTTAGCTAGCCAGTTGTGCCACTCTGTCAATGGGACACAAAAATCACAAAGAACAAAAAAAACCCACCATGTAAACAACATGTGCTTCAAACCGAGAAACCACTGGTATAAAAAGGACAAATTATAGGAACAACTAATGACTATAATGGTTCTCAAGCTTTAAAAAACACAGATCCAGATTTTGCAATTCTCATAGAAAAGCACTTACGGTATTACAGACATAATTGGAAAGACAAAAACAAAACCTTTAATCAAGCTGAAACATGTTTAAAAACACCCACGAGAGGTTCAAACACACTGGATTGTTCAGTGAATGGATAATATGTTAACATGGGCTATACTCCACTTACTTATACGGATGTAAATTGTGAGTAACTAGATTGAACTACGGATTTACACTGAAGATAGAGGGACAAATTCTGCCACGCTTGTTTTGCATAGTACCCATACCAATGGAGTAACTTGCACATTGAGGGAATACTCCTCATAAGTAAGGGTGGTATTACTGGGCCCAGCATTTGACCTTTTACCTCTACACCATAGCTTCAGATTGAAACCTGGTCAGTATTGACAGATAGACCACTGAAGAGCTGAAAGTTGTTTCCATGTGAAATGAGCTTGAGGGGGATCTCAGCACAGTTTTGGATTTCGCCCTGTGGACTACACGAAAGCTGGATCCTGTGGACTTTGGTATATGAATTTGGGATGTACACCTAAAAGCAGATTCTCAGTATGACAACACTATAGTATTTTAAACATTGTAACCGCATCATCTTCTTGGTCCAGGATCACATCACCTGACTAAGAACTTGGAGTATCCTAATAGGTAGGAACCATGCTGCTGAGGTTTTTCCCACTACATCATTGTCAATATAGTCAAATGACTTATTTCCATAGAGAGATCCCAATACTCACAGTATCTGGTCATTTTCCTAACACACCAATCACCTGGCAGACAGTTATGAGTAGGGTGCCCCTGGCAACTCCTGCATACATGACTTCTTAAAAAAGCACCAAGTTGTTGTTTGACATTTGTGTGGCAACAGCTTTAGCTTCTTTTTCTTCTCCTTCCATCCTCCAGGGTGAAGCAGCAGGTGCCATATTAAAGTATTTTGTAAAAGAATAATAGACAGAATCCACCCAGGACTTCAGGCTGGCTGCTATTTTGACAAGTTTGGTAAAAGCCCTGATAAATCATATGTACATTCCTTCTGGAATCACTTCTTCCTATTAGCTCCAGGAGCTGCATTATGACTGATCTCATCTGGAAACCAGTGTCTCTCTTTATAACTGTACATTATAATTGTGCCACTGTCCTCACCTCTTGGACTGGGACAATCAAGAGCAGGGATGCTTGTTTGATTTACTGAGCTAAAAATTAAAAAAAAAGTTACAGCACCACAAGCATTCAACATACAAAATGAACAGTTCATTACTTTGCACGTAAGTTACCCTTTCCCTGGAGGAAATCTAATCACTGCAAAT
The DNA here is from genome assembly GCF_013100865.1 of Trachemys scripta elegans. Classification (NCBI taxonomy): domain Eukaryota; kingdom Metazoa; phylum Chordata; order Testudines; family Emydidae; genus Trachemys; species Trachemys scripta. The sequence goes on along the minus strand of NC_048298.1, from coordinate 103,854,685 downwards.
GATTGTATTAGGATCAATTGTATCCCACACATTCTGCTCAATAAACTGACTCAAGCAACCTCCTAAGGAATGATGTTTTGCAATTATACATGCTCTCCAAAACTTCTGTAAGATGGAAAGCTGCATTAAATCACAATATACAAATGTACTTTGTACATTTAAAATAAAGATACATCAAGACTGTGCATTAGCACTTCAGCACCAATCTAGCAAAGCACTTATGCGAGTGTGTAAATTAAAGCACACAAGTAGCCCTGTGGTTGTCCATGCTGATATTATTGGACTTATTATTTGCCTTCAGAACCATGGATCATGCAGTGGTGTTGATGCAATCTCTAGCAGAAGTGGATGAATATGCTCTTCAGGGCTTCAGTCTTTTCTTGCAGAGAGATACATAGGGCAGTTCAGGATAATTGTTCTTGCACCTAGAGGTCTATGCGGCAATAGCCACTCCTGTTAAGTGTGTATATGAGAAGATATGGGTAAAAGATTTCATGCTGTTGACACCCAGCTTTGTTTCTCTGTATCATGAAATCAAGTCTCTTTACCAGTCTCTGGGTGAGAATGAGGCATAAGTGAAAGCAAGTTGGTTGAGAGCCTGAAACTGAAAAGAAAAAGAGGTGAGTATGGGGAGATGAGGGATACCACCTGAGGCTTTGCTTGTGATTATATGACAACCCCTGTATAAGGGTGCTCAACCATTAATGCTTCAGGTCTGGATAGATTCCCAGACTTGCTTCTGGATGATCAAGTAGCGACAGTGACCCTGGCTATTCCCCCCCCCCCCCAATCAGTATATAACAAGGAGGTTATATCTTTTTCCTCTTAAACATAGAGGACACTTATCAGCTCTAGACTGGACTATTGCAAGGTGCTGTACATGGGGCTACATCTTAAATCTACCTGGCAGCTGACATTGAACTGCTGCATTCTACACTAGCTCATGTGTTGAGCAGAGTATCCTGTTGGGAGCACATGATGCTAGTTCTCCATGGTCTCCACTAGTTGGCCATTGACTTATGGCATCCTAAATGTCTTGGGAGCATCCCACCTCACTCCCCATGCTATAATGTCAAACCTGGGGGCTTCGGCTGGGGCTCCCCAGCTAAAGCCCCCTAGACACAAGAGTGAGAACTGCTGACATGGCCCTTGACTTCAGAATTCATTCACCACCAAGGTCTGTAACAGCCAGAATTTGTGAGTAGGGAGGGTGCTGATGGGCTTTTCTCTAACTCCTGCAGAAGGGAGACTGATTTAGTTTGCATTGTGGCTTAACCATCTTGAGAATATCTGTATCAGGAGGTGTAGAATATGCTGTTGATGTTACATTTGTGCAATATATTTTAATGAAGTTAATGTATGTATTGAGATTTAAATAATTCAAAAGTCATCAATAAAGAATAAATCTCATAGTTCCCCTTCTCCAACAAGCATACAGGGACAGATCTGCAGTTGATGTATATCTGTGTAACCTCATTAAAGTCATTGGAGTGATGTTGGTTTACATCTACACCAGTGGTGCCTATGAAATCCCACTTTGGTAACTAACAATTGTGGGAAAAGTTTTTCATTATTTTCCCACTAGAAAGTAATTTTAATATCTCACCTACCCTGCCATATTCTCCAATTCTGCTACCCAATTCCCCTAAACCTACTACTAACAGTTCTTCCTTCTCTAAAATGTTTTTCTTTTTAAAAAGAGCTTCAGATTATCTTTTTGCAAGGTACAGTATCAAAAACTTTAATGAAATCCAGCTAAGTTATATACTGCTTTACCTTTATGAACTATTTCAGTAATACTTATACTCAGTGTACTTGCGAGACAATTGTTTTTTTAATGACTTCATAAGAAAGGACTTATTAAATTATGCATTTAAAAATGCTGTGTAATTTTGTTCCAAATTAAAGTTGCCGGTTGGTTATTGCCCCCCGGGTTTAGCAGAGATGGCATTCAAGTCCATGATTTCCTGAATCATTCTGTGGTCTTTTCTTAAGAACATTTGCAGTGTTGAAGTCATATGGGTCCCAGGATATACGAGACAAGGTGGGTGAGGTAATATCTTTTATCTTCTGTTGGTGGAGGGGACAGACTTTCAAACTTCATAGAGCTTTTCCTCAGGTCTTCCCCTCCACCTACAGAATGTGGTCAATTAAAAGATATTACCTCACCCACCTTGACTTTTTCTTAAATAGGTCATTCAGATGGTGCACTGCTTCCAACTCCACCTTTGAAAAGTAGAAAGGAATAGATGACCAGGAGATGCTCAAGAATGTCTGTGGCCATCAGCCATTAAAGGCAATTTGGGGCTGGATAGATGTGTAGGTAATATTTCCATCATGTGCTGAGAAAAAAAAATGGCAGGGCCCATCTCATAACCAGCGAGCCCTAATTGTCCACTAAACAAAAGTGAAAATAAATGGTCTTTTAGCTTGTTTACAGTTGAGGAACCAGGAAAGAAAAAAAAAAAAAAAAAAGCTCTCTCTCTCTCTCTCTCTCTCTCTAGGAAGGGGGAAGAGATAGATGGAGCTGTACTTGGAAGAAGAGAGAGAATAACCACACTTTTCATTTGTTTTCTCTTGACTGTACACATATCTTCGCCAAATAGCTCTTCACAGCACAGTTGCCAGCTTTCACATGGTAAATAAGCACCCCGATTTTCACAATAAGCCAAAAACCAAGCTACTCTCATTTCAAAACAAGGCAATCCCTAAGAACCCCACCACTCTAGGTGAATAGATCCCCCTGGCATGCAGTCTGGGACTGTGATGGGCTTGCTGTGCACCCCTGACTCTCTCCTTCACTTGCCCCCCTCCTTGTCTCTGCTTGCCCCCCCCCTTGCTGGGAGACAATCAGAAAAAAAGAAGCATCAAGCTACAAGCCAAAAACTAGCCAACAAGCAACTCACAAGCCAATTAAGCCAAAAACCAAGCCCAATATCTGCATTTTTTCCCACAGGTTTGGCATGTCTGCTTCACAGTCAGGTTGTTGAATGGAAGTGGGAAACTAATCCAGGGATCACATTCCAGAGAAGGAAGGCAGTGAGAACACTTCTGGCCTGATCCAAAGCACACTGAAGTCAATGGGAATCCTCTCCTTTACTGCTGAAGTAACGCAAACGCTCCTTCACCCCTGGGGAGGCTTAACGCCTTACCCTTAAAATTTACAGGTGCCATGAGGATGAGCCTACCNNGGCCCCCCCCCCCCCCCCCCGCCCCGGGGCGCCCCCCTCGCAGGAGCTCCCCCCCCCCCCCCCCCGCTGGGGAGCCATGCGGCAGTTCCCCACCACAGCTCACCTCTGCTCTGCCTCCTTCCCGAGCACGCCGCCCCTGCTTTAATTCTCTTCCCCTCCCAGGCTTGCAGTGCCAAACAGCTGATTGACGCCGCAAGCCTGGGAGGCGGAAAAAGTGGAGCGGAGACCGCACGCTCGGGGAGGGGGCATAGCAGAGATGAGCTGGGGTGGGGAGCTGCTGCACGGCTCCCTGGGTGGGGGGGGGAGCTGTCGCAGCGGGGGGGGGGCCTCAGGGTGGGGGGGGGGGGGGCCGCAGGGCCCCCCACCCCAACCCACCCTGCTACCCCCCCTCCCCAAGCACGTCGCCCCCGCCGGCAATGACAATAATTGCATGGAGCGGCCGCTGCGCTGGAAGAGGGAGTCTGAGCCTCACGTGTCAGTGCGCCACCGGCAGCCCAGCCCAGTAACACTGTAAAAAAAAATTGGTGGCACCGCTTTTTGGCACCCCCAAATCTTGGCGCCCTAGGCAACCGCCTAGTTTGCCTTAATGGTAGCACTGGCCCTGCCTGGAGCCCCACACAACATGTGCTAACCATAACCCCAGGAGTCCCATGCATGTACTAACCCCTGAGCAAATGGGCCAGCCTACATATTACTTTTTAATCAATGTTTATTGGTCTCTTGTGCCTTTAATAATACCAATGAGCAATAGGAGAGCACATAAATGTATATTGTACATTACGTGGTTATATTAGCTTTTCCTTTTATAGGCCACAGTTGACCTTTTGTACTATAGCAGCAGCAACGTTTTCACATACAATGCTGAAAGCTAGTGACCAAACCAAATTTAGATTCTATAATAGTTACCTTGCTGAGCTAAAACAAAAGGTCTCCGCTAATGCTTTGAAGGAGCACTTCCCTGTGTCCATGAGAAAGTAAACCGAATCATTAGTAACAGTGATGAGACAAAAGGGAACACTGAAATAACGTATAATCTAACCAGATTACAAATAAAGTAAATTTTTATATTCAGCTAAGTAGAATGCACTTTTTTGGTTGCACAGAAGGTTGAGAGAAAAGGAAAGTTGAAAATAATAGAATGAAAAGGGAAAAGGTCAGGGATAAAACCAGAACAAAAATAATATATATCCCAGACCAAAGAAAAGGAGAAGGTGGTGATTTAATTGCAGAGTAGATACATGCTATGTTGCACTAAGATATGATCTCAGCTACAATGACAGATGGCAGTGGAGGTACACTGGTGTAAATGGTAACAAAAGTTAGTCCCTTTCATGCTCGTTCACCACATTTCATTGAAGTCAGTGGAAGACTGCAATGGGAGCTGGGTTAGACCCTTATTTCAGAAAGAAAAATATTTTTTGAAGATTTTTTTTTTTTTTTACTTGTAGGGAATAGAAAAGCGCAAGAAAAAATGTTTCCCTAAGGAAACAGTAAAAACCTCAGGGGTAAAATAGGGTCGTAAAATAAAAAGGAAACAATGTAATTTCTTTTCAGTGAGATAAAAAAGTGACAATTTTGTCTTGAGGAATGTAAGGGATGAAGGAAAAGAGGACATGAAAATATACATGGGCAACGTATTGAGGGAAATTTTTAGCCTATGAGAAAAATTCTTAAATTTATTTTGCCCATTTCTCTTTCAATCATGTAGTGATTTACAAAGGAAGAGAATTCCCATTTTACAGCTGGGGAAACTGAGTCACTGAGCAGCAAAGTGGCTCTGTGTGACCATTTGCAAGTCAGTCTCAACACCTAGTCTAGTCTCCATGCACTGTACTACACTGCTTTTGAAGGGAAAAGGAGAGAACAAGTTTTAGTAGCTAAGGGTATGTCTACACTACGAAATTAGTTCGAATTTATAGAAGCCGGTTTTATTGAAATCGGTTGTATACAGCCGATTGTGTATGTCCACACAATAAAATGCTCTAGGTGCTCTAGTCGGCAGACCGCGTCCACAGTACGAGGCTAGCGTCGACTTCCGGAGCATTGCACTATGGGTAGCTATCCCACAGCTATCCCACAGTTCCCGCAGTCTCCGCCGCCCCTTGGAATTCTGGGTTGAGATCCCAATGCCCGGATGATGCAAAACAGTGTCGCGGGCGGTTCTGGGTACATGTCGTCAGGCCCCTCCCTCCCCCGTCACAGCAACGGCAGACAATAGATTCGCGCCTTTTTATCTGGGTTACCTGGGTTACCTGTGCAGACAACATGAAGCCCGCTCAGCACAGCTGAGCTCACCGTCACCATATGTCCTCTTGGTGCCGGCAGACGTGGGACTGCATTGCTACACAGCAGCAGCTGCTAACTGCCTTTTGGCGGTAGACGGTGCAGTAGACTGGTAGCCTTCATCGGCGATCTGGGTGCTGGCAGCCGTGGGGCTTGCCTTTTGGCAGTAAATGGTGTATTATGACTGTTAGCCGGCCTATTACAAGTCGGGTCATCGCACGTTAGCAGAGTCTTCCCTGAGCAGCAGCTCGTGCAATAGGCCTGAAGACCATCGTCATACACCGCCCCGTATTTGCTGCCAAGCACCCAGAAAGATGCCGAGGGCTATCAGTCACGCTGCACCGTCATCTTAAGATGTAAAAAAATAGATTTTCTCTGTATTCATTTGCTTCCCCCTCCCTCCGTCAAATCAACGGCCTGCTAAACCCAGGGTTTTCAGTTTAATCTTTGGGGGGGACCAGTCTGTGACAGTTGTTTGTGTCTCTCCCTGATGCACAGCCACCGTTCTTTATTTTAATTCCCTGTGCCTGTACGCCATGTCGTCACTCGGCCCCCCTCCCTCCTTCCCCTAGGCCGTCAGATACTACGTTTGCGCCACAGCTCGAGCCGAGAAGCGGTTCGCGCCTTTTCTTTGAATTCTGGGTTGAGATCCCAATGCCTGGATGATGCAAAACAGTGTCGCGGGCGGTTCTGGGTACATGTCGTCAGGCCCCTCCCCCCTCGTCACAGCAACGGCAGACAATAGATTCGCGCCTTTTTACCTGGGTTACCTGTGCAGACAACATACCACGGCAAGCATGGAGCCCGCTCAGCTCAGCTGAGCTCACCGTCACCATATGTCCTCTGGGTGCCGGCAGACGTGGGACTGCATTGCTACACAGCAGCAGCTGCTAACTGCCTTTTGGCGGTAGACGGTGTAGCATGAGTGATAGCCGTGGGGCTGGCAGCCATAGTGCTGCATTGCACCAGCCCCTTCCAGGCGATGGTATATTATGACTGGTACCCGTCATCGTCATACTGGTATGGCTGTCAATCATGGCCACCTGGGCAGACATGCTACTGTTTTGATGATGACGGTTACCAGTCATAATATACTATTTTCTGCCAATTGCCCAATATTGTCTGCTAAGCACCCAGAAGAGGCCGAGGGCGATGCTGGGTGCTGGCGGACGTGGGGCTGGCAGACGTGGGGCTGCATTGCTACACAGCAGCAGCCCCTTGCCTTTTGGCAGATGATGGTATATTATGATTGGTATCCGTCATCGTCATACTGGTATGGCTGTCACTCATGCTGCAGCGTCGGCTGCCACCTTAAGATGTAAAAAATAGATTTGTTCTGTGTTCATTTGCTTCCCCTTCCTCCGTGAAATCAACGGCCTGCTAAGCCCAGGGTTTCCAGTTTAATCTTTGGGGGGACCATTCTGTGTGACAGTTGTTTGTGTTTCTCCCTGTTCCTGTACCTGTACGCCATGTCGTCACTCGGCCCTCCTTCCCTCCCGCCCTCCTTCTCCTGGTCCATCAGATACTACTTTCGCGCCTTTTTTCTGACCAGGCGCCATAGCTAGCACTGGGATCATGGAGCCCGCTCAGATCACCGCGGCAATTATGAGCACTATGAACACCACGCGCATTGTCCTGGAGTACATGCAGAGCCAGAACATGCCAAGGCGAAACCCGGACCAGGCGACGAGAGTGATGAGGAAATTGACATGGCCATAGACCTCTCACAAGGCACAGGCCCCAGCAATGTGGAAATCATGGTGTTACTGGGGCAGGTTGATACCGTGGAACGCCGATTCTGGGCCCGGGAAACAAGCACAGACTGGTGGGACCGCATCGTGCTGCAGGTATGGGACGATTCCCAGTGGCTGCGAAACTTTCGCATGCGTAAGGGCACTTTCATGGAACTTTGTGACTTGCTTTCCCCTGCCCTGAAACGCCAGGATACCAAGATGAGAGCAGCCCTCACAGTTGAGAAGCGAGTGGCAATAGCCCTGTGGAAGCTTGCAACGCCAGACAGCTACCGGTCAGTCGGGAATCAATTTGGAGTGGGCAAATCTACTGTGGGGGCTGCTGTGATCCAATTTGCCAGGGCAATGAAAGACCTGGTGATAGCAAGGGTAGTGACTCTGGGCAACGTGCAGTCAATAGTGGATGGTTTTGCTGAAATGGGATTCCCAAACTGTGGCGGGGCCATAGACGGAACCCATATCCCTATCTTGTCACCGGAGCACCAAGCCACCGACTACATAAACCGCAAGGGGTACTTTTCAATGCTGCTGCAAGCCCTGGTGGATCACAAGGGACGTTTCACCAACATCAACGTGGGATGGCCGGGAAAGGTACATGATGCTCGCGTCTTCAGGAACTTTCTTCCCGGACCAGAAAGTGACCATTGGGGATATTGAAATGCCTATCGTGATCCTTGGGGACCCAGCCTACCCCTTAATGCCATGGCTCATGAAGCCATACACAGGCAGCCTGGACAGGAGTCAGGACCTGTTCAACTACAGGCTGAGCAAGTGCCGAATGGTGGTGGAATGTGCATTTGGACGTTTAAAAGCGCAGCTTACTGACTCGCTCAGACCTCAGCGAAAAGAATATCCCCATTGTTATTGCTGCTTGCTGTGCGCTCCACAATATCTGTGAGAGTAAGGGGGAGACATTTATGGCGGGGTGGGAGGTTGAGGCAACTCGCCTGGCCGCTGATTACGCGCAGCCAGACACCAGGGCGGTTAGAGGAGCACAGCAGGGCGCGGTGCGCATCAGAGAAGCTTTGAAAACGAGTTTTGTGACTGGCCAGGCTACTGTGTGAAACTTCTGTTTGTTTCTCCTTGATGAACCCTCCAACCCCCCCCCCCCCGACCCGGTTCACTCTACTTCCCTGTAAACCAACCACCCCACCCCACCTTCCCCTCCCCTCCCGCTTGCAGAGGCAATAAAGTCATTGTTTTTTCACATTCATGCATTCTTTATTAGTTCCTTACAGAGGTAGGGGGATAATTGCCAAGGTAGTTGGGATGGGTGGGGGAGGAGGGATGGAAAAGGACACACTGCATTTTAAAACTTTAACTCTTATTGAAGCCCAGCCTTCTGATGCTTGGGCGATCATCTGGGGTGGAGTGACTGGGTGGACGGAGGCCCCCCCACCGTGTTCTTGGGCGTCTGGGTGAGGAGGCTATGGAACTTGGGGAGGAGGGCTGTTGGTTACACAGGGGCTGTAGCGGCGGTCTCTGCTCCTGCTGCCTTTCCTGCAACTCAACCATACGCTCGAGCATATCACTTTGATGCTCCAGCAGACGGAGCATTGCCTCTTGCCATCTGTCTGCAAGCTGACGCCACCTATCGTCTTCAGCCCGCCACCTCTCCTCTCGTTCATGTTGGGCTTTTCTCATCTCCGACATTGACTGCCTCCACTCATTCTGCTGTGCTCTATCAGCGTGGGAGGACATCTGCAGCTCCGTGAACATCTCGTCCCTCGTCTTACGTTTTCTCTTTCTAATGTTCACGAGCCTCTGCGAAGGAGAAACATTTGCAGCTGGTGGAGGAGAAGGGAGAGGTGGTTAAAAAAGACACATTTTAGGGAACAATGGGTACACTCTTTCATTACAAGGTCGCATATTTCGGCTTGCAGGCAGCCATCGTAGGCCACAGTGTTTTGGCTTATTTAACCTTCTTAACATGCGGGAAAGGTTGCAAACAGCAGCGCATTTCCCATCTCAAGGATGAATTGGGTTGTCCATTTAAAATGGGGTTTCAATGTAAAAGGAGGGGGCTGCGGTTTCCCGGTTAACATGCGGCACAAACACAAGTAAACCACCCCCCCACACACACACACACACACGATTCTCTGGGATGATCACTTCACCCCTCCCCCCCCCACCGCGTGGTTAACAGCGGGGAACATTTCTGGTCCGAATAGCAGGAACGGGCGCCTCTGAATGTCCCCCTTAATAAAATCACCCCATTTCAACCAGGAGAGCTTTCTGGAGGATTTCCGCTCCATCCCCATACACGTTAACAGACTTGCTTGCTTTTTTTTTGTAATGTTTACAAATATTTACAAAGTTACACTCACCAGAGGTCTCCTGTGTGCCCTGAGGGTCTTGGGTGAGTTCGGGGGTTACTGGTTCCAGGTCCAGTGTCACAAACATATCCTGGCTGTTGGGGAAACCGGTTTCTCCGCTTCCTTGCTGCTGTGAGCTACCTACAGTACCTCCATCGTCATCTTCCTCGTTCCCCGAACCGTCTTCCCTGTGTGTTTCTCCAGTGAGAGAGTCATAGCACACGGTTGGGGTAGTGGTGGCTGCACCCCCTAGGATCGCATGCAGCTCCGCGTAGTAGCGGCAAGTTTGCGGCTCTGCCCCGGACCTTCCGTTTGCTTCTCTGGCTTTGTGGTAGGCTTGCCGTAGCTCCTTAATTTTCACGCGGCACTGCTGTGTGTCCCTGTTATGGCCTCGGTCCTTCATGGCCTTGGAGATCTTTTCTAATACTTTTCCATTTCTTTTACTGCTACTGAGTTCAGCTATCACTGCTTCATCTCCCCATATGGCGAGCAGATCTCGTACCTCCCGTTCGGTCCATGCTGGAGCTCTTTTGCGATCCTGGGAGGACTCCATGACGGTTACCTGTGCTGATGAGCTCTGCGTGGTCACCTGTGCTCTCCACGCTGGGCAAACAGGAAATGAAATTCAAACCTTCGCGGGTCTTTTCCTGTCTACCTGGTCAGTGCATCTGAGTTGAGAGCGCTGTCCAGAGCGGTCACAATGAAGCACTGTGGGATAGCTCCCGGAGGCCAATAACATCGAATTCCGTCCACACTACCCCAATTCCGACCCGCAAAGGCCGGTTTTATCGCTAATCCCCTCGTCGGAGGTGGTGTAAAGAAACCGGTTTAAAGGGCCCTTTAAGTCGAAAGAAAGGGCCTCGTTGTGTGGACGTGTCCAGGCTTAATTCGGTTTAACGCTGCTAAAGTCGACCTAAACCCGTAGTGTAGACCAGGCCTAAGACTTTCCAGAACGTTTACCTGGAACCAGGAAATATTTCCCCAAGAACATTACTGTTATTCAGCACTGGATTATTTTAATTTTTTGTACCTATTAATATATTTAAAACGGGAAAGAACTGAGGAATCCTGCATCCCAGGGTCATGCTCTACATTTGCTCCTACAACACCCAGAGAATTTCAGGATGGTTTTTGCATATACTGGAGAGTATCATTTTTCTAACATATTTTAAAGACAAAATGGATGATAAAGCTGTCAGTTGCTAACTGAAACAAAACTACATGGAAAGGACACTTTGTGTGAGAAGAGATTTAGAGATCACTGGAAATTTGGGGTTATTAGAAGGACAGTTGAACACATTTATGTTTGTGGAAATACAATGACAGATTTTTCTTAAACAGGGGGAGAAAAAGTGTGCTGTTCATGAGGGAACAGGATGCACTGTCAGTCTTTTCTAAAAGTCCAAAAATATCTTGAAAAAATACATTTTGTATATAAATTCCTTAGTTAACACACACACACACACACACCCCACAGTTTAGTGCCAGTAGTAAAGATGGTCAAAAATGGTGGTGGTGGGGGGGAAGTGTTTATATGGAAATTATTTTTATTTCACAAAGGTTCAAAACTGACCTATTTTGGTTATTTCAAAAATCTTTATTAAAAATGTATAAAGAACATTTTTCAGGTTTCAATTAACCAATTTGGAAATGTTTTCAGTTGACCTCTTTTTGGCCAAATAAATAAATAAATAAACCATTTGTGAAAAAATTTTGGTGTAAGGAAAAAAAAGAATTTTTGACAATAAAATTTCTCATTTGAAAAGTTTTTACTGAGTCAGGTTAGTAGGGATGAAATCAGTCACAATTGAAGTCAATAGGAGTTTGGCTATTGTCTTCAGTGGGGTTAGGATTATACCATATGTATTCAAGTCTTTTATTTACCACTTCTATTTTATTCAGTTGCTTTCTCAAGTTTATTTTCTTCTGAGTTTTTAATGTCTCTCCTTATGGCAGAGTGACGACCCCACTAATCTGGAAATAAGATCTAAAAAGGGGAAAATTTCCTATTGTTACTGCTATGCCAGTGGGTCTGATTCAAAGCCCATTGAGGTCAATGGGAGTACTTCTATTAACTTCAATGGCTATTTGGATCAGACTCTATACTCATCCCTGCTTTCTAAATGAAAGCACCAGCTCAATATGGCCCTCTCCTTTGCCCAGCTGCAGTTTATAATGGAACTATCAGCCCAAAAAGTCAACATACTTGAACAACCTTTATTCCCTAGCTGGCTGGCTGTCAGAGGCAAAGAAAAAAAACCACACACACACCATATGCACACCCCTGGGCCTAAGTACATATCATCTTTCATTTTGTAGTCTGGTGTCAATATGGGATGCAAATTGCTCAAGTCACTGATCCAGGTGCTTTACCCTGATGGCTACGTAAATATAATTTAAGAAGGGGATTGACGAGATGCTAGTAGATAGATAAAAGCTTTACTAAAATCTAAAATAAACAAACAGCTCAATGTAATACCACAGTGGATAGATACAAATGAGAACTCAGTCTTATCATACTCTCAATATCCTGAAAATGGTGGAAAACAAAGACAGAAGAAAACAGCCAATGGAATACATTAAGTGGGATATCATGATCCACTTTACATCAACTGTAGACCCCAGTGTAGTCCTTTTTCCATTTTACTCTCACATTGCTCAGACCGTATTTGATAAGGTTCCAAACCCTGGCCCATATGTGATAGTCTGGCTAACCATGATTCAACTTCCCAACCATTAATACTCCCTTTGCATCAATGAATTTGCTAATTAGTTTTGTTACGTTAATGCAGTTAGCTCCATTGTTACCTTATTGGAAAAAAGTTCTCAAATATCTACTCTTTTAAACTTATTTATGCAACTATGTTGTGTTATTTGTTTATTCCAAAGCACACACTGCTAGATTTCTCAGCTTCAGGTTAAGTGTGTACGCTCTCTTATGCTGACAGCTAGGCCTTATGCCAACTCTTAAATCCTAATACCTATAGCAAAGCCTAATACACTTAAATTTGGGGTTCTTCCGCTTGCAATACATTTTCGTTTAAAATTCCTGTAAGCATTGAGTGCTCCAAGCATATAAATTATACCCAAGTCAGAAATATATCCGCTTAGTACAATGCACAAACCAATTCATAACTGCCTACTGCTAGATCTCAATAGGCCTCAAGCATATTATGAAGCCTATCAATATATTTTATATTCACCTACTTGCTAAAATGCTTGAGCACTAGGATGCAGTCTCATGAAATATTATTACTATAGCCATTCATGAACAAAGGTTGCCAAGATCAGGTCAGGGAGCAAAGGTCAACAATTTTCATTGAGGTTTATTCATATGATAATCAGGTTGGGCAAAATTTGAGACTGTAGCCTAGTGAGTAGAGCACTCGACTGGGATTCAGGAGACCTGGCTTCTAATCGAAGCTTGGCCATTGGCCTGCTGGGTGACCTTGGGCAAGTCACTTTGCTTCCCAAAGCCTCAGTAGCATCATTTCTAAAATGAGGGTCGTGATATTTGCTTCCTTTGTTAAGCATTTTGAGATCTACTGAGGAAAAGTGCAGTATAAGGTGTTATTATTGAAATCCACAAAAAACTCCCATTTACCACAGTGGGGTCAGGATTTCATCTGGAGTCTTCACTCCTGAAAAGCTTGATTGGGCTTCTATCCACATCCATCACCAAGAAGTTTGAGTGCCATTAAAGCCATAATTAGACAGCTGCTACCAATTTCTCTTGTTCAGTAGGGATCAGCCTCAGTTTTAATAGAGTTCAACCTCCTACACACCAGGCCTTACCATCCTCTATTTCTAGAACTAGAAATTTCAAATCCGTGTCTGTAAAGCTAATAATGGGCCTGAGAAAAAAATACACCCCAAATAACTCAGATGTTATAAAAAGAGTCTGCCTACTATAATACCAGTAATCTGAGCATATATTTAGGATGCCGCTTGATACTGTGGCATTGTTATTTTTGGAAGAACCTTACTATACTGAGATGTATTAATTCACACTTTCCTAGCTATAGTTAAAATGTTTGTTTTTAGAAGATGACAGAAAGCGTAGATGAGGCTGCCTAAAGCAAACAAATTAATTCATGCAGAGCCCTGTTTTGCCACCCTTAATACATGGATTTCAAAATTAGATACCAAGATATTGCTTAAGTGGGCACATAATCATGCTGTTTGCACATGGTAGATCCTGGCATTACTCTATATCAGGGGCGGACAAACTTTTGGGCCTGAGAGCTGCATCAGGTTTCCAAAATTGTATAGAGGGCCAGTTAGCAGAGGCTGTGCCTCCAGGAGGGATAGCTCAGTGGTTTGAGCATTGGCCTGCTAAACCCAGGGTTATGAGTTCAATCCTTGAGGGGGCCACTTAGGGATCTGGGGCAAAAATCAGTACTTGGTCCAGCTAGTGAAGGAAGGGGGCTGGACTTGATGACCTCTCAAGGTCCCTTCCAGTCCTAGAATCTATGACCAAACAGCCAGGCGTGGCCCAGCCCCGACCCCTATCTGACCCCTCCTGCTTCTCACCCCCTGACATCCCCCCTGGGGCTCCTGCCCCATCCAACCCTCCCTGTCCCCTGACAGCTCCCAGAACCCCCGCCCCTGACTGCCCCCTGGCACCCCATCCACCCCCCCTCCTTCCTGACTGCCCCCCCGGGACCCCTGCACCCATTCAACCCCCCGATCCCCGCCCTCTGACTGACCTGACCCCTATCCACACCCCCGCCCCCTGACCACCATCCCGAACTCCCCTGCCCTCTATCCAGCCCCCCCATGCTCCCTGCCCCCTTACTGTGCTGCCTGGAGCACTGGTGGCTGGCAGCACTACAGCTGTGCCACCCAAAGCATCAGGACAGGCAGCCGTGCCGCCCGGCTGGAGCCAGCCACGCCACCGTGCAGCACAGAGCACTGGGTCAGGCTGTGGCTCTGCAGCTGCACTGCCCCGCCCCAGGAGCTCGCAGCCTCACTGCCCAGAGCATTGTGCTGGTGGTGGAGTGAGCTGAGGCTGTGGGGGAGGGGTCAGGGGCTAGCCTACCGGGGCAGGAGGGTCCCACGGGCCGATGTGGCCCATGGGCCCTAGTTTGCTCACCTCTCTCTCTCTCTCTCACACACACACACAAATTTGAGTTTTGAGGTATGGGATTAATAACCATGACTTACACCGAAAAAGTCATGAGTTGATTTGCAGAGGACAACTCTTATGAAATATAGTAGCATGCCTTATGACTATGCTTGTATTGTAACGTCAGTCATACTAAAGATACATGGTGGAATTTTCAAAAGCCTCTGTTTTAGGAGCACAGATCCCATTTAAAGTAAGTGGGACTTGCATTCATAAGTCATTTGGGCACTTCTGATAAAGCGCATGCTTTTTCATAAGGATAGTTATTGATGCTATTATTCACGATGCTGTAAATATAGGCTTTATCAGTGTTTCATATAAATGTAATATATTTACTCTCATGAAACATGTATGAACTGAATAAAGCAAATCTCCCAAGCACTGATGGGTCTATTGACCTCACAACATTCCAATCTTTGCTTACTTCAAAATATTTACTTAGATAGAGATAAAAAATTCTAATAATCTTTCATGATACCTGGATGGAGACAATACACCTGTATCAGAGTCAGTTACAATTTCTAATCATCATCAACAGATTATAGGATATGGAAAAAACTATTAGAACATGGAGTAAAGTTTTCAAATTTTCATACATTACATTTATTAATTATATCCAATTTCAATATTACCTGTTGAATTGTTGTGTGGTTGGGTATACTTAAACAATTTAAAGATATGAATTTTTTAAAGCACAAAAGACTCAGATCTGAAGGCCAGGGAAGACCATTATGATAATCTATGCCAGTGCTTCTCGGTCTTTTCAGGTTGTTGACCCCTTTATTCAAAGTCAAAAATTCTCACAATCCCCTTGCAATTACTATAGAAGAGTAAACAAAACCCAACAATAAGCCTGTGAAATTAATGTGCTTGTTTAGAGAGGTTCAGAGACTACTTGACCTTGAAGAGTAAGGGTGTTTGGGAAGTGGTGGTTTGGTTGTTGTGGATTTCTTCTTTTGCTTTAGATTATAATCAAGTTTTCACTGCCTCACAACCTCCTTCATTGCCTTTTCTGACTTCCCCCACCCAGGAGGCCATGACCCACTGGTAGAGAAACACCAGTCTAGTCTGACCTCCTGTAAAACAGGTCAAATATCCTCACACAGTAAAATAATGCAATAGCGTGGAACCATAAAAGGAGAAGCATAGTAGCGTTACTACACATTATGCATAGAAGCCTAAATCCAAAGCCCATTGAATCCAATGGGGATCCTTTCATGGTTTTAAACTGGCTGTGAACTAGACCCCTACTGTATGAATCCTGATCATATAGGGAGATAGCAGTAATATTTTGTTGTGACAGACATCCAGAACCAAAAATCCCATTCCCTATTGGTCTTATGCTAACAACCAAACACTTAGTTTTCCCTTTCCTTCCCTCCCTTTTCAACAGAAAGGCTATTAAGAAGAGAAAAGTGCTTTTGTTGTAAAGTTGACAAAAATAATGAAAATACGGCATGGAGCAGATGGGTGAAAACATATTAATTTCACAGTAACTGTTTTGTGGCTCACTAGGTACTAGTTTTACAGTTGGTCAAACTTGGGAAAAACCTGTGGTGTCACATATTTAAGATACTCAGAGAAGAAACATGAAAGTTTTACTCAGCAATACCAGCATAAGAAAAAGCTTGATGTTTAGAAGTGGAGTTCAAAGTGAGCTTTGAAAAGAGAATTAAGGGGGGAAGGGGGGAGGGAGAATCTAGTTTTCCAACTAAATCTTGCCTAGAACTTGATTTGCAGCATTTGTGTGTTTTATGTCCAGATTTCAGTCAGTGAAGAAACCTAACCATGGCACTGAAACAGTGTAAAGAAAGGTTTTATAAACATCCTCTTCCTGACGAAGGGCCCTATCCTGCTAAGCCTATGTACGTATAAGGGAGTGGATAGTGCTGAAACTTTTTTTTTGTTTTGCTGACAAATGCAGATTCAGGTTGACCAAAACATGTCACTGTGGATAAATATTCCAATAGTCTTTGGACACGAGAGAAAAAGACCACGCATGAGTAATGGAAGTGATTCTGAAGTCCAGTGGTTAGTGCGCCCACCCGAAAGATGGGAGACCCTGGGTTTAGTCCCCCTGCTCCAACCACTCATTTATCCACAGTGGAACAGTTTCAACAGGACAGATTGAGGGAGCACCCCCCCTCAGAATGTCCCATATCTCAGTAGTTAGAGCATTCTCCTTCTCTGGCAGGGGTGGGAAATTGAACCCGAGTCTCCCACTTCTCAAGAAAATGCTCTAATCACTGGCTAAAAGTTATCAAGTGGGTAGCACTACCTCCAGCTCCTCCTCCACTCAGATTTTGAATGGGACTGGATCCAATAGGCCCCCCTCTCAGCACTCCTACAGGGGCCCAATCCAGTACGTGACTTAGGCAGAATACCTATCTTCCCCGGTTGGTGGGTCACTCCAGGACTTAGATATCTGAACACATACAGAGAGGTAGCAGTGCGCATACCCAGAGGCAGGAACATAGGCACCCAGGGAACTTTTACTGCAAAAATTAGATGTTGAGTTAGGCACTTACAGGGTTCAGTGGGAGTTCTGGGGACCACAGTGGAGTGGAAATTGAGTTATTTTGTGGATCCTTTCCTATATCCCTGGACAATCTAGGGCTAGGTTCACAAAAGGTATTGATTTCAGTGGGAGTTAAGTACCTACAGGGATTTTCAAAAGTGCTTCACTTTTAGGCTAGGTGCCTATCTGCATCTTTAGGTGTCGAAATATTTTTTAAAATCTGACTCAAAGTCCTTTAAAATACCTCTGCCACACATGGTTGCAGTGTCTTAGGCCTGTATTCCTCATCCAGGCAAAATGCCCCAGTTGGCATCCATGGGAGACTTGCCTAAACAAGGACAGCAGAATTGCTGTGGAACTCAACAAGGATAATGTTGCATATTTTTAAATCCTCTCTCCCTCTTCATCAGAGTGAACATATTGTGTCAGTATGCAGTAATTAGAATCCAAAAGCACATTTTCCAAAAAAGCAAGCATTTTCACCAGCACACAATAGGCACTTTCAGGTTTCAATTGTACAGTGTGTCCTCAGCAGAAACAATATTCATAGCATTGATTTACATATCATGTGCACTGATGTCTAGGGGGTTGAGATAGCATAAGACAGGCATTATAATATACAATGCTCTATCACAGAAAATTGTTTGTTGGCCAATTGTAAAGGAGAAATAAGCTACAGTAAAAGGAAAATAAGAGGCAGGCATGGGCCACAAATTACAGGGACTGAAGAAGAGACATGGGCTCCTGCCCTTTCCATATTGCTAAATGGGAGTAAGGTCCCAGCCTATACAAAGGGGAACGGTGGTGTGGGAAAGAATGAGTAATACTGTACTTAAAAAAAAAAAAGGTGACATTAAAGTTTGTCCCATAGAAATCAGCTGAAACAAATAATTTTTTAAAAATTAGAAGTGCCTCTTGGCTACAGTTCAAGTTTACCCTTCTAGCCTTGGGTATTTTTTTTAAACTTTACCTTAGTTACTTTTACCACATAAAGTTAATTCCTACTCTGAAACTCCAGGAGTAAATACATGGTAAATGTTGACTTCTGAATGTTACCACATTACTTCTCCCCTGACCCTAGAATTCTGTGGATAATTCCTCCTCTCCCCCAAAATTAGATGAACTAAAATGTGAAAAGTTTTTTTCAGGTCAAATGAAATGTTCAATTCAATTGAAGGACATTTTGAAATGAAGAGTAATCTCAATCAAAATGTTTCATTTCGAAAACGTCAAAGTGGGAAGTTTTGAGTTGTTGTGTTGGCTTCCTCCCCATCTCTGACCTAAACAATTTGGCAAAATCAACACGAATTGTGAGATGACACAAAAATGCCTTTTTGGGGGGCAAAAAAGAGTTTCTGCTGAAAAATGTCACCCAGTTCTACCCACTCTTGTACTTAGATTATGAAATAACTGCAGCAGCTTAGTTACCATGGTGTGATAACTGTTAGAAAATGCAGAGTTTTTAATGGCAACTATTGTACCATAGGGTTCTTTTTAGCCTGCTTACTAAAACAGCTTTGCCGAAGCAAGGCACACTGATTACTTGTTAAGGTTTTCAAAGCACCATGTAAACACATTCCAACTGGGAGTGGCATGACACCAAGGATAGTTCCAAGTATGGGGATGCATTTGAGAGCTGATTGTGGAGAGTTTGTAAAAATTCCAGTGTCTCTCTCTAGAGAGCGCTATCGAGAACAAGTGTTTAACCTACCTATTGACTTGTCACATCAGGATTCACACCGAGCCTGCTGGTGTTCACATTCAAAAGCCACTCACTCTTCCATTGACAAAGAACACTGCCTACATTTCAATATCTTTTACAGGCTGCATAGAGTGTTTAACAACACACGACAGCTATTTGAATAAAAGAAGTCATTATAGTTCTTCCTGACCGTGACTGGTTTGTATCATAACACTACTAGCCATTCCACCGAAAGGTCAACGAACCCCCCTCATGGGCATACATTTTTAATACTACTTTGTGGTGGGAGCCAAAATCTTAAACAGTATATTTTATTCATAGGTTATCTAAAGTTTATGCGTTTAAATATTTATGGAGCTCAAAACCCCAGATGGTCTTTACCTGTGGAGCCTGATGCAAACATTTAATGAGAGAAAATGTACATATTTGTATAAGAACAATAACCGTCAACCTCTTGCTACAGAATTTAATTGCCCTGTCTAGTAACCCACAATGATTACACTGAATTTGCTTTCCTTTGCTCAGCTTCTCTAGTGCTGTTTCTGTTTAGTCATTTCTGAGTTTCTGCTGGCTCACAATTATAGAAGTAGGATTCTAGCAGGGAGAGGAAATAGAATTGCCTGCCTTGGATTTTAGTAGGGATTAGGTGTACAGAATGAGGCAAGACTGCTCTTCACTCCAAGAAACTGGTCTTTAAACACCATCACCACAGCTTTTCATTCATTCATCCCCCAATGCATCCTAGTCTATATTTTAAAATTCCTTGGACTCCTCCAACTCAACCTTTTGAATTCACAAGTGCTAGAAGTCTAAATAATAAAGGCCAATGGGGGCCGCGATCAGCTGAACCTGCCACGTCAGCAGGTAAATAAAACTGGCCTGGCCGGCCAGGGTGCTTACCCTGGCGAGCCGCGTGCCGAACGTTGCCGACCCCTGTGTTACCCTGATTATGTGAATCAAGGACAGTGGAACTGTTTTATGACAGAGGGACTCGCCATCAGCTAAGTAGCACTCGCTAGACAAGGGACATGGGTTCCAAAACCCAGTGAATTGAGAGAGGCTGGGGACAGGCATTTGTACCTGATGCTATGGACCCCTTTTGAGGGCCTGAAACACCAATTGTACCTCCTTCTTTCTCCACTGTGGAATATCAGAGCTAATTTTGATTCTATTAAGAGTCTAGTTACAGGCTGCTGAGCAGAATTCACTTTGGGCCAATGATGCACCAACATTGGGGCTCCCCCTGCTACAAGCTGAAATCACTAAAGAGCTTAAACTTACTAAGAGCTGAAATCACTGAGTGCTGGGGGGGGGGGGCTGAAGTTATGTTGCTGAACGGCTGGCAGAGCAGTTTGCGGGACGGCTGGTGGAGCAGCTGGCGGAGCGGAGCAGTTCACGGGATGGCTGGTGGAGCAGAGTGGCTGGTGGTGAAGGCTGCAGCAGAACCCCATGGAGAGGCAGGGCAGTTGGCCTCGGACCACGTAAGGTGCCCCTTAACACCCCTATATACCCCCCCCGACCGGGAGGTAAAACTCTGCGATAAACTTTTGAACTCTGAGTCTGCAGTGACCAGGGACAAAGACTTTTGGGTTGTTGGACTTTTGGGACTTTGGGTGATTTTTTGGGTTGCTGGACTTAAGACCCTGAGGGAAAAAGGACACTGCCAAACTTACTTGGGGGTGAGTCTTTTGCTCATGGTTTCTGTTATGAATCCTGTTCGTGGTGTTTCCCCAACATAATGCCGTATTGTTTCCCTCCGTGCTTGCAAGAGGGGAAGTATTGCCTCTTAGAGGTGCCCGGGGGGTGGTGGTGGTGGTGGTGGTATGTAATTGTCCCAGGTCACGGGGAGAGGGGTGGCTCAAGCTGGTTTTGCATTGTGTTATTGAAACGGAACCCCTAGATACTGAACCCAATCCTTGTTGCCCAGATGGGAAGAAGAGTTACACATGTCACCTCTTATTAACTCTTTATAAACTCTTCATAGGTGTACCTTTAATATAAAGTGTAACAAATAAGGAAAAACTTGTGCAGAAGGAAAAAGAAAAAAGGTCTGTTCAGATTTCTCATATGAATGCATTAACACTGAGTGAGGAAGATATGGTCTGCAAAGAGAGGTAAAAGTATTCTCCAGTACTGAAGGAAGGTTCATCTGGTGAAAGTAAAGTATAGTGGGATCAGAAAAAAGAGGAATGAAGGGGTCTGATTGAAAAGTGATGAAAATGGTGAGGTAAGTAATGTTACATTTACATAGATGTAAGTTACTTGTAAAAGTGGTGTGCTTGTAAGGGAAACAGTAGCATAACTGGCACCAATGCAGCATTCACTAGTTCTGCAAAAGGAGTGTATGTTACAGTGATTTGGTATTTTTATAGAGACCACTCCTAGAGACCTGTCATCAAATCTTGATGGGCAGCTGGCTGTAAGCAGTGGCTGTTGAGCAGGTTGGCCACCCCAAGTCCTATCCTTTCCTTCAGAAGCCAAGTTAATGACTTTGCCTAACTGTGACACATGTCAGTGGATGTACAGGGAAGAGGCATTCTTAAGGCAGAGCTGTTAGGTAGGACTGCAGGCCCACGGAGGCTGTAAAGAACCCAGGAGTAAGGATCCTATATGCATCTCAGGATGTGGTCCTTCATACTGAATAATACCCATCTAAAATACATTTCGCTATATTGATTCAGTTGCAGGCTGCTGCTGATTTCTAGCTGAATACAAATATTTACAGTGATGTTATTGTTTCACTGCCTACATTAAATTCCCATTTTTAAACTTGTTCTGCCCCATTGATTTTTTTGTTTTGTTTTGACAAATCAATGACAGGCTACATTACATTTTCATCTGCCTGAAAAACTAGCTGATTTTCAGAAAGTCTTCTTTCCTTTCCATCCCCCCTGCTATAGGGCCTATTCTGTTACAAATTACCCTCCTGCTTGCAGTTGCAGTGGGTGCTCCATATTCATACAACAATATACCTCCTGCTTTTAGTGGATGTAGAAAACTAAATTAGAATTTGTATGACTCACAAAGACAACAGTCTTCCCAGGGGTAGAGGCAGGCTAAGACCAGTTGCCACCTATGGCTTTTGGTATCATGGAAATGATGTCAGGAGACAATCAGCTCATGCCGCTTGTGATACTGTGTAAAAAGGAAGGTGGCCATCTACACCAATGTTGTCACCAATGTGGCACAATAGTGATAAATCTTATACAAAGTGCGCCTTGTAAGGTATCATTGGAAAAGTTGTAATCTGTTGAACAATGCTATCTTGTTTAAATGTGTGTATCACCATTGTATATGAAGTTATGAAATTTTACTTTTACACAATGTGTTGTGTTCCTGGGTAATACCCACAAGACAGATTTACATCAGGACTAGCCAGCCATGTGTTGATGGGTCATTAGAGAATCAGCTCCTTCAGTGGGCCCCTCCTGAACATGCCTCAGAGAACACATAGGCAATAGATGCCCCATGACTCAGCAAGGCACATAGAACATGTGATACATGACTCCATGTTTGATCCAGTATTTTTCCATGCGCATGGATTGGGGGTACAAATTGGAGACTGTGATATCACCTTGTTGCCTCATTCCAGCCCAGAATTATATTTGCCCTTTTTGAAATTGCATCACATTGTTGGCTCATACTCAATTTGTAATCCACTATGCCCACAAATACTTTTATGCCGTCTTACTACCTAGCCACTTATTCCCCATTTCCTACTTGTGCATTTGATTTTTTTCCTTCATAAGTGTCGTACTTTGTACTTGTCTTTAGTGAATTTCATCTTGTTGATTTTAGACCAATTCTGAATTCATCAAGGTCATTTTGATTTCTAATCCTGTCTTCTATAGTGTTTGTAACCCTTCCCACTTTGCTGTCATCAGCAAATTTTATAAGCATTCTTTCCACTCTATTATCTATGTCATTAATGAAAATATTGACTACTATTGGACACAACACAGACCCCTGTGGGAACCAACTACATTAAAATCTGTTTTATCCAGCATATTGGAGGAATGGGGGGGTGCTGGTAAGTGAAAATGCTGGTTAACTAAGAGGGAGGGAGTTTGGGTGCGGGAAAGGGTGCATGGTTGGGGTGCAGGAGGAGGTGCGGGGCGTGGGCTCTGGGAGGGAGTTTGGGTGCAGGAAGGGTACGGGGCTGGGGGTGGGGGCACAGGCTCTAGTTTGAGTGAGTTTGAGCCCCACCGCTCCCATTGGCCGCAGTTGCCAGCTAATGGCAGCTGCAGAGGCACTCAGGTCGGGGCGGGGTGGGGACAGCTTTCTTAATATAAGGACAGAATTGTGGAAGATGATAACTATCCTGTGGCTGAATGAAATCAGGTTAGGCTTGGTTTACCTTGAAGGGACTTCCACTGACTCAGTATGGCACAGGACAAGAAGTCATTGCAACACTGATTCTTTGATACTGTGTACTGAGGAGATGGCAGATATTTAGTGAAAATAAGAGAGTACAGTAACTCCTCACTTAACGTTGTCCCGGTTAACGTTGTTTCGTTGTTATGTTGCTGACCTATTAGGAAACAAGCTCGTTTAAAGTTGCGCAATGCTCCGTTACAACGTTGTTTGGCAGCTGCCCGCTTTGTCCACATTTTGCTGGATTCTCTGTAAGAGCAGCCCCTCCTTGTGGGGATTAGAACTGGGGCGTGGGGGGGCTGACAGCCCCCCATCAGCTCCCCTAAATTCCCTGTAAGCTATGTGGCTCGGCAGCTGCCCAGCAGAAGTTCACCTGTCCCTCCCCGCACTGCCATGCTGCTTCTGCTCTGCCCTCTGCCTTGGAGCTGCTCCCGGGAGCTTCTTGCTTGCTGGGGGAAGGGGGGAGAGGGGTGCTGATATCAGGATGTCCCCCTGCTCCTGCTCACACACACACGCCCCCCCCTCCTCCCCGCTTGGTACCACCTCTCCACAAAACAGAGGAGAGGGACAGAAAGGAGGGAGCTTGCTGGAAACTGTTGCTTCCTGTCTGAACTGGCTGATCTGCTTAAAAGGGCAACGTACTTGTAGTGGGGTCAGCGTATTTAAAGGGGCAATGAACGTCTCTCTCTCTCTCACTCATGCATGCACCCATCAGCACTTTGGAAAGTCAGCACCTGTGCAGCCGTGCATGTGCTGCCAGGAGGAGGGTGTGGTGTGCTCCAGCTGGATAGTGTGGGCTCATCATCATGTTCAGTTTTTTCAGGGAAGTGGTTGTAGCTACTGCCCTGCATCTATTGTGTTTCCTCCCTCCTGCCTCAGTCCATGCTGCCTTGTAGAGCAGTGGTTCTCAAAGCCCGTCTGCTGCTTGTTCAGGGAAAGCCCCTGGCGGGCCGGGCTGGTTTGTTTACCTGCCGCTTCCGCAGGTTCGGCCGGTTACAGCTCTCACTGGCCGCGGTTCACTGCTCCAGGCCAATGGGGGCTGCGGGAAGTGGCTCAGGCCGAGGGATGTGCTGGCTACATTAACAGTGTATTAACCCTTAAGGGCTCAGCCAAGTGCTAGTTCATCATTTAGCAGCAAGGCATTCCCTGGGAAATATCCCACCCTCTCACTTCACCACTTCAACCAAGCTTCACAATCATTCATTGTTGTGTACAATATTAAACTGCTTGTTTAAAATTGTTTAAAACTTATACAGTATATGTGTATAATGTCTTTTTTCTGGCAAAAAACCATTTCCCTGGAACCTAACCCCCCCTATTTACATTAATTCTTATGGGGAAATTGGATTCGCTTAACATCGTTTCACATAAAGTCACATTTTTCAGGAACATAACTACAACGTTAAGTGAAGAGTTACTGTACTCATAGCCCAAGGCAAAATAGAGGGTGCAATTTTTTTTTACCTGTTCACCTCCGGCTGAAGTAAAGAAAGCCTTTTGAGGTGGTTTTAGATCTGGATTAGATTTAGGCTTGGGTTTAGACGTAAAGTTTCAGTCAGGACCAGAGCAGGATGATGGCACTGCATTCTTGGGAAATGATCTAATGACATTTCAGCTTGAAATAGCAGAAATCTTATGAGATCTTCTGTTCTCACAATCTTTCCTCCATCTTGGACCACACCTGGACCCAGTGTGTAAAACCAACCTAGTCTAGCCTTGAATCCTCCCCCACTCATCCCCTCTCCCGCCACACAAAAAAGAAAAAGCAGAAGAAAATATCCTTTACCAGTATAGATCCTGGGATTCAGAGCCAAATCTTGCCTCCAAAATTTAGTGATGGTGGTGGTGGTGGATTCTATCAATCTTATCTATCTATTTGGGTCTTTATTTCAGATCAGCACCAGGGTATCTAAACATGTTTCAAGAAAATAAGCAAACATAAACTAGTGTTCCATTGGCATCTGATTCTCTCTTCTGTCCCACAGAGAGGGATTGTTTGTACATGTGTATGTGTATCAGGGTGAAAGGGTGGAGGCTTGCTTGCTTTTCCAAAATAGTTTATTGTAAAACTAGGTTGTAGAGTTGAGACTTGCATTTGGAGCTGAAAGTGTGATTCATGATCATCCTGTTGTCTTTAGGATTATCCTGTGTCTCTAGCTCTCACAAGCCTTACTGTTGATTTGGATAGTTCCCTTGTTTCTGAAAATGCCCTTTGTGGAAGGTCATGGTCAAATGCTGGATATAAAATCCCAGTTTAGACTCATCTCTAATTAGAAGTGACACATTTTTTGAGGCAGCATGCTAATGAGGGAAACAAAAAATGGCATTTAGACGATCATTTTACTTTCATGTCTCCAGCTTCCGGAAAAGCACTTATTCCAAAGAATTATGTGTTGCACACAGAGTAACTCTAATTGTAATGAATATAATCATTTTCCATTCAGCAGTTATCTAAGTGGATGCTTTCATCTAAAAATAAACCCCCCAACATAGTGGCTACATAGGCTTATACTAAAATAAAATATATTTTTTCCTCAATACAAGAATCCTGAGTCATGAAGACAATTAATGGTTCAGTAAGGTTGTACATGAAGGAGAACAAACTACTAAGGCAAACATGCCTATCTCTGACTTTAAAAATAGAACTACCCTTTTCTGTTCTACTTGGTAAAAAAAATAGCTTTTTATAAAAGGTTGCGCCACAAATTGACCAAAGACAAAAAAAATAAAAATAAAAAAGCATTTATAAACCTAACACTTCATCTATTACTTGTAGTAAAAAGGGGAAAATGTACTTCTCCATAAACTACATATAATACATTAGACCTTTTATTTAAAGACAGTTTCTTACAATCAGCAGAAATATACGATAACTCAATGACTTACTTTTGATTTCATCCTTCATAAGTCTCAGACTAATTAACAACACCACACTGTCAAATTGGTCATAATGGATATCAGCAGACTATGAGGAATATAGCATGAGATGCACTGCTATGAGAAGACATGTAATAAAAGCCTTTGTTTGAAAAGAAAAAAAAATAAACCAGGTAAAGCAAATTTTTAAGACTTAGTGATAATGATTGAGCTGCTCATTCAGAAATGAAGTAGGGATAATACTAACCCAGCTGGGGGATATTGAAACTGAAATGAAAGGATTTTGACTTGTCAAAAGTTCAGGGTTCTGTGTTCCTCTGGCAACGCTTGACAATACTGAGGGCATGTCTTCATGCAGAGTTAAGAACATAAGACTATAAGAACGGCCATATTGGGTCAATCCAAAGGTCCATCTAGCCCAGTATCCTGTCTTCCGACAATGGCCAATGCCAGGTGCTTCAGAGGGAATGACAGAACAGGTAATCATCAAGTGATCCATCCCCTGTCGCCCTTTCCAGTTAGTCCAGTTTCACTTAAGGTATTAATGGAAACTGATTTAGGTACAAAAGGTTGTGTGAACCCTCTTTTTCAGTTTAAACCAGACTCATTTCCACTTAACTTAAATCACTAAGGATCAGGCTTAAGCTGTATTGAAATAAGCCATTCTTAAAGAGGAATGCAAGTAATGATTGGTGAAATTATTTGCCCAAAACTTTTTCAGTGAAAAATCTGGATTAAGTGAGACCAAAATGTTTTGTGAATTACTGTTTGTTTCACCAAATTGTTCCTACCAAAAAATAAATTAAAAGGTGAAAGTGTTGCATTTTGACATTTTCAAAATGAAACATTTTGATTTGTTTTGGTTCAAACAGATTTTTGTTTTAATATTTCCTTTAATTTTATTTAAAAGAACTCAAAAGCATTAAAAATGTTGAAAATTGAAACAAAACATTTTGTTTTCAGTTGAACAAAACATTTCATTCAATAAGAAAGAATTTTTATGTATTTATTTAATTATTTATTACTTTTAATTTAACTGAAATGTGTGTGTGTGTGTGTGTGTGTGTGTATATATAAAACACACACACACACTCTTTTGGATCAAACCAAAACATTTTTTCTCTGAATTTTTTAGAATTGCTAGCAAACCAACAAATCTGTTACTCACCCACATCTTAATAAAAGTGTCATACATTAGTTTGCACCGTTTTAACGAAACAGGTGCAAGTTTGTGTGTAGACAAGGCCTACAAGGCTATAATATGCTTAAATGTACAGAGGTTATGGTAGATATGTTGTTCAATTGTTTCCTAGGCCATAGTAATAATGAAGAGCTGGGTCCGAACTGCCAAACTGTTTTTTCTATTACTGCAATTTGTATGATAACAAGAGGCAAGAATTACATCATCTGGGAACTGTACTAATGATGGAACTGAACCAATGGATCCATTGACTCCATGAGAAGAAATATTCACAAGCACTGACACTGGCCAATGAAAATATGGCACAGTGCCTTCAATCAATGTGGGGATGGCAGTTTGCCAAAGGAAACTACACATATGGCACCACAGTCAAACGATGATAGTAAATACCTTTGCTGTTGGCAATGTGTAAAAAGCTGGTTTAGTATGAATTAGCGCACAGCGGTAGATGATTATTCCTCTAGTGTTGTGAATGTGGGCTCCTGTGGGCCAATTCTGTGGCATTAGCATGACATAGTGTCTGACATATCCCTCCTGATACTACTAAGAGTCTTTGGGTACAAGAGGATGTATACAACTGAAAGACATCAGAGCTGCTTTGACTAATACTCTGTTTGCAGTTCGTTTGTGGTGCCTCAAGGGAGCATGCAGGACAAAGTACTGTCCCCTGTACCATGCCCCCATTCTGCCTATTTATCTGTCTTTGTAATTATATGGCTCCCATACCATAGTCTCTGAACACCCCCAATATACAACTCACATGCACAAGCCTCATACATACCTGTATGCCCCCTCCATCCACAATTGGATGGTATTGTAGGAGCGCAATGGAACTTCCAGACAGAGTGTGTTTCCTTGTAAAATGAGGGAGACAAAGCTGGAACTCAAGTTATGAGAAAACCAGCTTGTCTGTAGATTATAGTTGTTTTCTTTAATTATCACATCCTATTTAAAATAGGCTGTGATTCCATTTAGTAGGACTTTCTGAGGATGATAATCAGGCACCTTTATTTAGAATTATTATTGCTAACTCCATGAAATCCTGTAATAAACTCACTTATATAAAGCACCCCTTGTAATAAAATGCCGAATGCACAAACTCCTTTACTCCTATGCAGACAGAGAAAGGGAGGGAGAGAAAATAGTCACATAAGACTATACTATTGTAACTCAGCTATTGTACTTTTTTGTGTGTTATCGTGTTTTGTCAAGAATTAGTGAGAGAAAATAGAAAAAAAATCTCTATATCAGTAGCTGATTTATCTGAAGCGAATCACATGCTTCTTCCTTGGATGAATTCCCCTATCTGTGCTTTAATCCAAACAATGCCAATGCTCCAGCTCTTTGTTTGTTAGTTTCTTTTTGGCAGACATTGTGGCTTTCATACTTTGTTCCTTAATTGCTTGCCATCTCAACAACTGATTGGTTTTCAAGATTCTAGAAGTAAAGTCTTGACAACAGATATGCTTGCAGGCTGGCTTCTAAAGCGTTATTTATTTATTCCCAGGCAATGAGGCACTTTACAAAGGCTTAGTAACCTTTTCTGTGTTTCCTGTATGAAAGATGAACTTTGCTGCAAGAATGTAGGGAATATTTCCTATGCTGTTCTACAGTCCACAATATTTGGAGAGAAGTTCTCAGGCTGCTTTGAATAAAATCGGTTGAAAATGCCCCTGGTTTTGTATCCCTATTTATGCCACTTTTGCTTGTGCTTAGGTTTGGAAAGGAAATTGATATTCCCTCTCCTCACAACCCCCAAGTTGGAATTCCTCTAATGAGTGGAGGATGACCTAGGACAGCATGCAACCAGAGTATTGCTATTTCAGCCCTCACGCTGCGTAAGATATTAAGTGCAGACTGATGGCCTAGTGGTTGTACTCTACACTGCCAGGCATGACATTTAGAATCAGCTAATGATTTCTCTCTCCCACACCCATCCAGCACAGAACAGTCCTGTGGAGTAGGGGGCAGCACATTCAACTGCTAGGAAGTGGATAAAGTTGCTTTTATCACTTCACACTTGATGCACAAGCCTCTGGCTTATTGAGGAGTGGAACTGATTGGAAACCAAGGGAGCCCCATTTCTGCAGCTGGAAGAACAGTAGCAACAATAGGAATCTTTGATGGTAAGAATGGGAGTGGCAGGGTTCTATTAAAACAGGAATATTATGGGCTGATCATTAGGGCTCAGTCTGAGATACCAAGGAATGTGCCCACAACCCTCTTGGGTAAAAAACTGAAGAACTAGGAACTTTCTCTCGAAAAAAATCTTTATTCACAACTTTTTTTCCCAGTGTCCAATTTCTGGGAAAATGTACTCAGTGGCTAATGGAAAGTTAAAAATACTTATATCTATATACTGACCTGAGTTATTTGTCTTCTCTTTGTATTTAGAACTTTAGAGCAGCTGCATACTGAAATAGTAAAGCAATGAAAATCTATATACTGTATATTTAACAGATGTTCCTAAATACTACCTTTCTCAGAATGGGATCTGCAATTAAATTTAGATTGTAAGGTGTCCAGGGTTGGGGCTGGGACCTGTTTTGTGTTTGCACAGAGTCGTAACACATTATTGGCATTACTAGGGTGACCAGATAGCAAGGGTGAAAAATCAGGACAGGGGGTGGGGAGGTAATTGGCACCTATATAAGACAAAGCCCCAAATATTGGGACTGTCCCTATAAAATCGGGACATCAGGTCACCCTCGGCATTACCAGAAATGAAAAATGAACACAGCAATACAGTAATAATAATAAAGAAGAGTAGATGCTGGTGGTTCCTTGTTATAGCAGCATCAATGGAGAGACTGAACCAAGAGACATACTGTGAATCAATCTACTGGCCTCCCCCTTAGCATACCCTACATGTGAGCCTCTCAAAACACTTTTCACTCAGCGAATATAACTGACTCCACACTCAAATCTATTCCAAAGAGCACCCGAAGAGTTACGTTTTTGCTAAAATGTATACAGATAACTCAGAACAGAGGCTGGGAAGCTCTTCAAATTTGTATTGCTCCTTCCTCTAGGATAGAAAACAGGGTAAGAGTGGTACAGCATATCATCTATAGTGACAGGCCTTTTAGAAATGATAGATAAGTGATGGTTTAATCAGTTTAACATAGTGGTTCTCAACCAGGGCCCCCCCAAGCATGTTTCAGGGGGTCCGCCAAGCAGGGCTGACATTAGACTTGCTGGGGTCCAGGGCAGAAAGCTGAAGTCCCAAAGTGTGGGGCTGAAGCCTGGGATTCCAAGCTCTGCCACCCAGGGCTGAACCCGAAGCCTTAGCAACTTAGCTTCACAGGGTCCCCTGTGGTGTGGGGCCCTGGGCAGTTGCCCTGCTTGCTACCCCCTAATGCTGGCTCTGCCTTTTATATGCAGAAAAACAGTTGTTGTGGCACAGGTGGGCTGTGGAGTTTTTATAGCATATTGTGGGCGGGGGGCCTCAGAAAGAAAAAGGTTGAGAACCTCTGGTTTAAACACATGATTATCTCAAACTGCAAATTCATGGGGTCTTGAGTCATCCCCTGGAGGAAAGGGAACAGGGCCTGATTTGCGTTCACACTCAGGTTCATGTCTTCCGCCTCCAGACCCCGTTGAGACATCTTTGTAGTGCAGATAGTCTGGTGTGGAGTATGTTGGCACACGCCTTCCTCCACCGCCTCAGAAGGCTTTGATATGACTGGCAGCTCATTTATCTCCATCCGAGGGGTCTTCCACAAGACCCCTCTAGTCTGCCAGTCTTCTACAAGGATCTCTTCCAGACCTGGAAGCTGGTTTTGGCAACCAATTCTGTGGCAGCCACCGAGGTGGCAGATCTCCTCACGGAGCCCTTGCTTCACAATCCAAACTTAGTGTGCAGGTGGCAGAGTCCCACTCAGTGCACCAGAGGTTGGTCTTGGCAGGAGTTACCAGAATTGGAGACCTCCTGGACTATGACTGGGCATAGTGGGTGGATTCCCCTGGTGCTCGGTCAGAGCCTGGAGCTCTCCATCCTTCGAACTCCCTGGTGCGTACTTCAGGAGATGCAGGGAGCCTTATTGCCTGTCTCTCACGTCTACCTTGAGCGGGTCCTGTGGGAGGGTGCTCCCTGCCCACTCCTCATCCCAGGCCCTCTGGATCTTTTCATCAGGTCCCTGCCCTGTTAGCCCCTCTGGCCGTCCCACCTGCATACCTTGAACTGGTTGTGTGACCTGCAGATGGTTCGCTTCCGAATCACACCAAGGTCACATCTGTACATGCTCATGCTCCATACTCTCCATTTCCTCATCCTTGTGTCCTGCCCCCGATACTAAGTGGTAGGACCTATTGCCATCTGCTGAGGGTGAGGCTAGTCTGTACTCCACCTTGGTCCCATGGCCCACTGGACATATTAGTTTGGTGGTCCTTCATGGAGCTGTGAGCATGGGAATGTACCTGGTGCGGTTCACCCCTATCTCCAACGCTTGTTTCTTTTGCAGTGTGAGGGAGACCCTGGTGCATGCCTACTTTGAGTGTGCCAGGTTGCAGCCCTTCTTCCAGCTCCTCCTGGATCTACTTTTGTGGTTCTGGCTGCACTTCTCTACATTCTCATCTACACAAACCCTGTCCATGGCTCCACAAAGTCGTGAGACCTCCTCGTCAACCTCCTCCTGGTGATGGCCAAAGTGGCCATCTATAACACCAGGCAGAGGATGTTGGCTGAAGGGGTGCTCTGTGACTGTGGGGCCTCCATTCACGTATCCGGGCAGAGTTCCTCTGGGTGGCATCCGCTGGCTCCCTTGATACCTTTGAGGAGCAGTGAGCACTGTCCAGGGTTCTCTGCTTGGTGTCCCCTTCAGGTTTCCTGCTTTTGACCCTTTGACCTTCACACCTGTCCCTGTTTCATTGTTGTTATCCCCTGTATTTATTTGAGTTCAGGGCTCAGTATCAGAAGCTCCTCTCCTTATGCTGGGGGAGGGGCCTTCAACAGGAACCCAACAGGGAAAGTTCAAGCAAACATGTCTTTAAATTAGCAAGTGATTTGAGTAGTTCCCATTGAACAGAACAAACATGAAGGTTTTTATACAAATAAAAATAGCATTTGAAATCTAATTCAACATCTTATTATTAACTTAATATTTAATATATTGATATCTAGTTAGTAATAGCTAATTGACTAAGTTGAGTTTTATATGGCCTATGTTTTGGTACCATTGAAGGTTTTCCTTCCTTCTGTGGATATATGATGTAAGTAGCAACTCTGTACCTGAGGCACTGGGAAAAAGAGAAATACAAACAGAGCTCCTGTTTGAGTAAACCAAGTGAGATGGCATCACAGAGTAGGTACACCCTGTCATGGGGGTCAGGTCATGTGTGGTTAAAAGAAAGAGAAGAGGCTGTACCACAGCCGGTTAGATCCTATGCTGATGACCCTTACTATAAAACGTGGCAGTATGGCCTAGTGGCCAGAGTCAATAAAGTCACCCTTCCGCTCAGGGCAGCATGGCCTAATGGCCAGAATCATGAAGCAACACTTATAGACAGGGCAGTGTGGTCTAATGGCCAGAGTCAATAAGGTTGTACCCCTCTGTGGGATTTTGTGGTCTATTGGCCCGTTTGGGAAGTGGGGTATCATTCAGGGGTGTGTGGCACGCAGGGAGGGGGACTTGGGCCCTCCCTGTTCCTCCGAGCCCCAGCCCAGAGTCCTGGCAGTGGTGGCGTTACTCGCCACCAAGTCAGCAGGGATCCTCCCCAAAACCGCTGACTGATTCCCCAGTCCACCCCTGGAGCAAAGTCTAAGTCCCATAGGCTGCTTCCTACCTGTCTTCTCCAGCGATGGTCCATGATTCCCATGGGTCTCTGGGGTCCTCAGGTGGTGTAGCTCCTGATGGCGGGTCTCTTCTCTGGGTTTGGCAGGCAGCCCAGAGTCCATCTTGGGGTCTGCCTGTCTTGGCTCTGGGGTTGGGCCATTTAGAGGCTACCTACAATCTGTGTCCTCTCCCTTCGGCAGCCCACCCAGACTGAGCTGGGCTGATTCCTTTTCTATCTTGCCTCCAGGCTGAGCATGCCCAGCAGAGGTGAAGGGGTGTGGTTTTCTCAGCCTGCAATGCACAGTTAACCACTGCAGGGCCAGGACGGGGTAGGTACACTCCGGCACAGATGGGTAGCATCCAATTCTTTTGAGGAATATTCTAACACAGTGTAGAATTTGTCCTGAATTTTGCAGATACACTACATCACAGAGAATCTTGCAGAACTGTCTCAGCAACCACAAAATTGCTAGTCACTTCTAATGTAAGCTTACTCCTTCTACTTCCACAACCAATTAGTATTAACCCCATTCTATCACAATTCATGTTGCACGTAGGTAGGATTTAAAAATCTGCCGTTCCTTATTCTCTACTTATTCATAACTGTGTTAAGGAAGTCTATTCTATATTAACTACAAAACTGATTTTTTTTTTTAAAAAGAGTAAAAGAAAACAGGGAATAAATAATAATAATAATAATACTTGTTTTTCCAAAAAGCAAAGAGGATCATTAATATAGATTCAAATGTTATTCAGATTTCTTGACTTGAAGATGAGGAGGTCTGTTATAAGGAAACTTTGTATTTTGCCTATCAATTGAGCTACCCACAAATAGTGCCCAAGACCCTCTCATCAATAAGGTATCTGATAACTGTCATTAACAGCTAGGAGCAGTCATATAGCTTGGATAAAGGTGGGCCAACCTAATCTCTCACTGATTGATCAAACAGCAGAACTCATCATTTTCTCCTCATGCTGCTGTCTGACAGCATGCCAAGGTGTATGAAGAAGCAAAATTGGCTGCACTTTAGGAGTCCATCAGGACAATATTGAAGGGAAATGTCACCTATTTTTCTTGTGCTCTCCTCTTGTCAAAACTGTAGTAGTTCGGTCCCTTTAGGTATTGAAGAATTATTGCAGGCTCAGTGTCTAAGCTCACTTTCCATAGTACTTGTCAGTGGCATTTCCTGAACCATTCCTAGCTGCAGCAACAGTGCGATCAGATTGTGTATGGTCTCCATGGGGAAATTTAGGGGATTAATAATTCCTGTTTCACTGTGAGGGAAAAACTGTTTCAGCACATGAATTCTGTGATCTTTATCAACCTACTGTATGTGTATTGTACCTTTTCCTTCAGTTTAGTTAGTTTTAACTAGGGCAAACAAACAAAAATGTTACAGAATTGGGACTGGACAACCAGGAATAGGTATCAGATTAAAATAAAATGGGAAACAAACCATTGCATTTTAAAAATCAGGAACAGCAGTTGTAGTAGATAAGATCCACATTATGGCCCAAATTCAGCAAGGTAATTAAGCATGTGTCTAAATTTACGCAAGTCAGAGGTCTCACTGATATATCGACACACATATACAATGAAGTACACCAATCTAGAGGCTGTGAAAATGCTAGAACAAACATATTTGTGAATATGTTCTTTATCACGTCATTCAGAGGACTGTTT
The DNA here is from genome assembly GCF_013100865.1 of Trachemys scripta elegans. Classification (NCBI taxonomy): domain Eukaryota; kingdom Metazoa; phylum Chordata; order Testudines; family Emydidae; genus Trachemys; species Trachemys scripta. Next base: position 103,819,887 of record NC_048298.1, on the reverse strand, counting down.
CCTTTTCAGTATATATGTATCAATCTCCATTATTATCTCCTCTCCACTCCTCTGGAGTATAGTGATATGGACCATTTTGAGGGAGATCAGGGGTGTAACCATACATTGCATGCCATACAGTCAATTTATATTACAAGATAACTGAATTCCATGGGAGAAACACTGGCTCCATTAAAATCAAGGGGAGTCTTGCCATTGATTTAAATTGAGCCAGGATATGAATCAAACTTACTGTGAGAACCACACATCAGCTAACTGGTCTACTCCTCTCTTGATGCTTAGCTATAAGTGTTGGTATCACTGATGAACATAATAGAGGAAGATAGAGAGCACCAACTGATGTCCAACAATGTTTACATACAAGGCAGCACCTATCTTATCCTATAATTGCTACAAACTGTTTGTGTGAGATATATTCATTGGATCTTAATGGATGAGACCTCTTTAATAGTCCAGTGGAGGGAACAAAATCAAAGGTCTTTTCTAATATACTACAAGAGAAGCCAATCATAGGAATTTATACATGGACACTGAAAAGAAAACAGATCTGAATGAGAAATATTTTGTATTGAAACTTTTTCAAAGCCTCTAGATTGATATTCCAAATCACTGGAATTCATTAGACCTGAATGAATTATTTGCAATAATTAATTTATCCTATTTCTGCTCATGGAAAATGCATAAATATATCACCATTCCCACAGATTTATTCTTTATTTGAAAGTCTTTTAAATTTGATTTAGAATTTCTTTCATTTTGCGTATTGTTAGTGAACAGCTCTCTGCTGTTTGCTATTTGGTTGTGGTTGGTCACAAAAGTCACAAGAGTTTGTGTATTATGTGATTGGATAACTGATTGTATTGGGTAATTCCTAAAGCACTTCTGGTGTGGATACTATGCCAAGTGAATCTGTAATACAGATTCTAGGCACCTTTGAAATCCAGTTTCCTTAAGGATATGAACCAGGTAGACTAGATCTTAGAAAGGAACAGCCTAAATGAAGTGAATTCATTTAAAAATAGGAGCAAATATTTATGAAAAAATTGTATATTTGCTGAGTTCTAGAATTCATCCACTACCCAATTACTATTTTCTGTCATTTTTGTCTTTAAGTTCTGCTTTTACAATGGCTTATTAATAGAGAAAATGTAAACATAAAATACCCTTGATGTAGTATGTTTAAATGGATAATTTTGGAAGTATGGAACTGTAAAAATCCATGGCTGTAGTTTTTAGTGATGATTTCTTACATGTACACGTAGCTGAGCCTATTTAAAATTTTATTTTAAGACACAAAAGCCCTTAAAATGTTGATGAATTCAAACAATGCAATTATCATGGACAATCTCTCTCATTTCCTGGGTTATTAACTTTTTAATACTCCCTTGTGGCTCCACCACTAGTGCTTTATGAAATCTCTTCAATAGGTAGAAATTAAAAATGAATCTACAGTACGTGCAATAGACAGCCTATGTTGGAATATGCTGAGCCCAATTCTACAGCTCATCTTTATTCATAGATGCCCCAGACATACAGATTGTTAAAATGACTGGGCTCTTTTTTCCCCACCAAGCTCAGGCTGTACCATCTTTGCATCCTGATGCTGTTTTATTGATCCAAGTATCAGGCCTATTTAGGGTATGATTACATTGCAGTTAACACCTGCAGCTGGCCCATGTCAGCTGATTAAGGCTCGTGGACTGTTTAATTGCAGTGTAGACATTGGGGCTTGGGCTGGAACCTGGTATCTGGGTCCCCACGAGGAGGGAGAGTCCCAGAGTCTGGGCTTCAACCCAAGCCCAAATGCCTACACTGCAGTTAAACAGCACCATAGCCTGAGCCCTGAGAGCCTCAGTCAGTTGATATGGGCCAGCTGCGGGTTTTTAATTTCAGTGGAGACACACCCTTAAAGTCATTGTAAAGATTCCCATTTATGTCAAAGGGCTTAGGATCATGCCCATAGACATTTGACTTCCACTATCCGCTTGATGTGTATTTCACCTGCATCTGTAGCTATAAAGGATATAAACAGGGATAGGCTAATTAGTTTAGATAAATAAATAATCATCCACATTCCAGCTCAGAATTCAGTTCACCTTAGAATGGGAATTACTAAGACCTTATTTGTATTTTCAGACTTCTGCGACGAAGAGAGCTGCAAAGTTAAAGCAGCAGCAGTGGAGTAGATAAAGCGACTAGAGAACTGTTATTTACCCCTTCACGTAACACAAGAACCAGGGGTCACCTGATGAAATTAATAGGGCAGGTTTAAAACAAACAAAAGGAAGTATTTCTTCACACAACACACAGTCAATCTGTAGAACTCATTGCCAGGGGATGTTATGAAGGCCAAAAGTATAACTGGGTTCCAAAAAAGGATTAGATAAATTCCTGGAGGAGAGGTCCATCAATGCCATTAGCCAAGATGGTCAGGGGCGCAACCTCATGCTCTGGGTGTCCCTACGCTTCTGACTACCAGAAGCAGGGACTGGACAATAGGAAATGGATCACTTGATAACTGCCCTCTTCTGTTCAATACCTCTGAAGCATCTGGCATTGGCTACTGTTGGAAGACAGGGTACTGGGCTAGAGTGACCATTGGTATGACCCAGTATGGCTATTCTTATGTTCTTATGAACCCAGAAACCAAATGCTGGGTCTACTTCTCAATGATAGGTGGGAGCAGCAGTGAGAAGAAGAGAGGCCAGCCAGTAACACACAAAAGCAGCAGGAGACAGAATGATAGTGTTTCACCCTGAACATGCAGGTGGGAGCAGGCCAGCTGGCTGCTTTCTGAGAACTCTGGAGAAGAGTGTACATATCCACCTGGTCTCTCCACCATAAGGGAGACCCACCATGGAACTGGGATAGTAGGCTTCTCCCAATAAGACCTGCAAGCAGAAAGGGGGAGTTGGGACTTGTTGGGATGGATGGGAAGAGGAATTATCTCAATGTTTATTGGGACGAAGGGGAGGATTCCATGTGGGACTTCTGGGCCACAGTGCTGAAAAAGGTTGTGGTGGTTTGAATAAGCAACCAGAATTTTGAATGTCTATCCAGAAAGGAAACTGAGCTGTAAACCTTTTGCAGTTTACCCATCCCTAATATCAGACCAAAAACCCACAGAGTCTAGGCCAATCTAGGTTGAGACTTGGTATAGTAAAGAAGGACAAGCCAACCAAGCTAAGTTGCCTTGGCGGGACATAAGAGGAAAGATCTTGAGAGTACCTTTCTCTTAGGTTATTAAGGGTTTATATATCAGTGGTACGTCCTTGAAGTATATTCTTCAGCATACCAGCAGATACAGGAGCTTTCTGTGAGCAGGTGTCACTGACTTCTCTGCACCTATATTAAGGAGCAGATACCTAGCCACTTTGATAACTGCTGCAGCTTCCAGATTAACTTTAAGGGAAGCATATAGGAGCATACTGCAATCCTTTAATGGAGACTGATTCATTGGCTAATGATCCAGAGAACTTTTTATTTAATATGGAGAAGACCATTTGCCTCCTGCTATGCTAGAAAGCACCTCAAAAGAGGTCATACCTATTTAAAGAAATCCATTATGTATTAATTAAAATAGATCCCTGCTTCCATAATGCCAAAATGCCACTGTGAATAAGAAATTAATCTGGTTTCTTTAGAAAGTGCTAAAATAAAGCTCAACAGTAACTTTAGTTGACTCAGCTCAGTATGGTAAGAAAAATCTTTAATTGGTCATTCTTGGAGAATACCATGAAATCAGACTATGCTCAGGAATGACTATAGCTATAGAAGGATTTTAACTCTCATTTTTTAGATGACTTCTTCTACAGGTTTACTCATACCATCCAGGTATGATAGCCACTGTGCCATCAAACACATCCTGATTGCAATGACTACTGCCTGGAAGCCAATTACTAGAAAACTCTGGAATACTGGGATGGAATAAATCATGAGCTGAAAATTTGCTATGACTCCTTTTATAAAGGGCAGCAACTATAACTGTGATTTACAAGACAAGCAGAACACTTCCCTTTATGACACTTCTTTTGCCTGGGTCACGCAATTGGATAAGGAATTGTCCCAACTTCAGAATATTCAAAGAAGAGTGGCATTTATGGAGTATATTGATGGGAGATAAATGAGCTGACAGAGACCTAAAAATACTACATTGCTAATCTGTTTTATTCACACGCATTTATACGCTTGAACTAAGATAGTAAAGCCATGTGCAGTTATATATTCAAAATCTCCAGCCTGAGTCCTTCTTTTCTCCCTCCCCAGACACAGTACTTCTTTGCTGGACTGTGTCCATCTTACCTTGCTCTAAACACATTATAGATCTTCTGTGTTTGATCTGTCAGTCAGGGCCATTCAAGAAAGTGATGGTAGCTCAGGCAGGTGCCCTGTTCTAACAAAAAGAAGTCATTATAACCTGTTACAGTTGAAAGGCACTTCTGCTTTTTGATACAATAGGTGGACTAATTTCAAGTACTCCATCCGAATGCATCAAGCAGAGCATTAGGCCTAAACCTTTCAGAGACAGTGACAGTTCTGCTGCTATAGCCTTTACATTAACACTTTTGCTGAAGGTTTCTGTGCCTGGGTACAGCATTACCTAGGCCCTGGAACATAGTCGGCTAAAAACAAACCTGGCTTACACAGCTACTCCAGTGGGGAGCCATAAAACAGCTACTCCAGTGGGGAGCCTCTCTAAGGAGAGGAGGAAAGTTCATTTGGGAGAAGAGTGGGCAATCAGCCCAGGGCTGTGGGTCTAAATTTGAAACCCCAAGCTGGGGAACAGTTGCTTTAAATTACTGAGACACCCAAAATTAGTACAGATGTTTGGGGTTAACCTCTCTATGCCTTGGTTCTGTACTATGGGGATAGGGTGACTTACCTATCTCACAAGGGTGTGTTGAAACTTAATTTATTAATATTTTAATGCACACATCCCCTGGCTGCCCTGAGCAGAATGCTTAACTTTTCAGCTCTGCAAACTTTTAGGACTGAGGGGGCTCCCTACAGCCCCATCTCCCCTGCTGAGGTTTGTAGACCATTTTAACTGCCTTATCCTCCCCCCTAGCAGACTATCCAATGCCAGGGCTCCACATCAGAGTTCACAACTGTAGAAGCCAAAATCGACCTGGCCCAAGCCCAGTCCATGACATATAAAGTTTATGCCAATGCTTTCAGAACTGCCATCTTGGCCATCTCCAATAGGATTGCCCTAGCTGTACTCTTTTATAATGATATTGCATCATCGCCAGTTATAGAGCCATCTGAGCATGCATTCTGCACGTTCCTGGACCCTGAGGTGATTAATTACAGAAACCATATTGTGCCAGCCCTAAATAAATCTTCCTTTCTTTATTCAATTTTAAAGTACATAATCCATAAAGCAAATACAAAGATACCGATTTTTTCCCATTCCCAAGTGCTATCATCTACACTTACGATTAATTTAAAAACCCTGATGATATGGCAACAAATGTTTTTCAGAAAGGTCATGTCATTTGTGGAATTTACTCAGAAGTATCTGCAGTAAATACAATCTGCGTCATTAATCATAAAATGCTAGTGAAAGAAGTGAACTCTCTGGGCTACATTTTCAAAAATGTGTTAACATGTTGTCCACAAGGGCCTGATTCAATGCTCATTCAAGCCAATGAAAAGACTTCCACTGTCTTCAGTGGGTCCCGGATCAAGTCCTTAGTGTCCATTTCAACTGTTCACTTGTATGCATCAGAAAAGGCCCTATTTTCAAAGCAGTGAAAAGTGATTTTGAAAATCTGCTTGTAGAAACTTGCATGACAGAGTTTACCCGCAGCAAGGTTTATACTAGGTATAACTGATACATGTACATGAATCATTGAACGGCGGTGTATCTAGTGGAGTTCTGCAGGGATTGGTACTGGGCCTGGTGCTATTCAATGTTTTCACCAGTGATCTGGACGTAAATATAAAATCACTGCTGATAAAATATGTGGATGGCACACAATTTGTCAGAGGGGCAGTCATACAGAGACGCCCGGGTTGTTTGGTAAGCTGGGCCCATTCAAATACAATGCAAGGTTATACATCTAGGAACAAAGAATGCCGGCCATAGCTATAAAATGGGGGACTGTACACTGGAAAGCAATGACTCTGAAAAGGATTGAGGGGTGATAGTGGGCAAGCAACTGGACATGAGGACTCATGGCTATTCTGTGGCAAAAGGGGCTAATGAGTTCCTTAGCTGTATAAACAGGGGAGGAGAAAGTAGGAGCAGGGAGGTGATTTTACCTCTATACAGCCTGGGTCAGACTGATACTGGAATACTGCATATAGTTCTGGTTTCCACATTTTAAAAAGATGTTGAAAAACTGGAGAAAAGAGCCACAAAATATAATTTGAGGGCTAGAGAAAATGCCTTATAGCGAGAGACATAAAGAGCTTAATAGGTTTAGCTAATCAAAAAGAAGCTGGAGAGATGACTTGATTACAGAGTAGAGGTGCCTTCAGGGGGAGAAAATAGTGGGTACTAAAGGACTCTTGTCTAGCGGAGGAAGGCATAACAAGAATCAATGCCTGGAAGCTAATGCCAGAAAAATTCAAATTAGAAATTAGGCCCACATTTTTAATAGTGAGGGTGATTAATACTGGAACAAACTCCCAAGGGAAGTGGTGGATTCTCCATCTCTTTGATGTCATCAAATCCAGACTGGATGCCTTTCTGAAAAAAAAAAGATGTTTTAGCCAAACACAAGTTTTTGGGCTCAATACAGGGATAACTGGGTGAACTGTAATGACTTGTGATATACTGAAGGTCAGACTAGATGTTCTAATGGTCCCTTCTGGCCTTCAGCTCTAGGAATCAGCCCACAAGTTATTTAACATATTTGGGGAAAGGTAACATAAGAAGAGTTGCTGCAACACCAGTTATACCTTTAAAGGCAAAAGGAGTTCAGTTGTATGTTCTATAGAACATCTTTTTCTCAAATTATAAAGAATGCAGGTAATTCTTTAGCATGTATATTCTTGGCTCAGAAGGTGTTCTGTATCTAAGAGGTGCCATTTAATAAAAAGAACAATTGATGTACCAGTTACTATAGAAACTAGGCATCTTTATACTGATGGCGAAATGGAGAGTTGTGTGGAATACTAGAACAGCATAGTTGCTCCGTAGTTACTCAGAGATGCTTTCTTGGTTTGTTTTGATCGGTGATGACTGTTAAATTTTATAGTCAGTTGTATAAATCAATAACAGAGTATTAATGCACAACATGTTGTATAATATAATTACAGATACTGTAGCTCAGGATAAGTTCTGATCTTTGCAGGGTTAGACAAACCAGCAGCTAATCACTTCCTAACTGTAGCCTCTCTCAGGAACACCATTTTCCAGAATTTTCAGAAGTGCTTAGCCAGATTTTCAAAAAAAACTCAGTTCCCCTTTGGAGGCAGCACAATAAATGGCCAGATTTTCAAAAGAACTAAGCATGTTGGGTGCAGAGCTCTGTTGAAAATTACCATAAATGTCACACTAGAAGATACTGAGTAGGGCTGGTCAAAAACTTCCTGTCAAAATTATTTTCTAATGGAAAATTGGGTTTTCAAATGAATGAAATTTTTGTAGAAAATGTTGGCTTTAATTGATTTTTTTTGGTCAGAAACCTCACCAAACTTAAAATTTTTGACTGAAAACTGAAAAACAAACAATTTTGCGGTTTTTGTTTTTTTTTGATGAAAAATCAAAATGTTCTGTGGAAAAAAAAATGTTTTCTAACCAGCTCTACTGCTGTGAGATGGGCTTTTTTAAAAACATGGGCTGTAATTTTACTCCTATGTGCTAATCCGTTGTACCATTGCTTTCCTCTGACACTTCTGCCTGCTTGTGTAATTGTCATTTCACTCATTTCATTCACTTTGCCTGACCTTTATGATTCAGTGAAGAGGTGTGGTCTTGTGACCTGAACATAGGATTGCAGCACACTCCTGATTTATAATCCCATTTGTACACTGACACCCTCTGTGGCCTTGTGCAGGTCACTTAATTCCTCTGCTTCAGTTCCTTCATCTATTAGTGGATATAATAATCACCTACCCAACAAGCTTGTTGTGACCATTAAGTAACCCAGGTAGCTGATATTTGAAAAGTACTTTGAAGAAGGCAATTGTTATATGCTATGGGCCTGCCTCACCACTGCTTTCCACCAGTTTTACACTGGTTTAAATCCACTAATGGAGTAATACAGTGCTGAATAAGGCTCTACTATTCTAAGTACAAAGCTGGAAAAGAACTGATGACTTTCAGCAAGCAAACTGGAGAATAAAAAAGTTGGGCAATTTCTTACCCATTCAGCTCAGAGTTACAATCATTAAAGCTTATAAATAATTTGTTTCCAACACTTACACTCCTATATCCAATTTTAAAAACTGCCATCCCTAAACCTGTCTCTTACTGAGAAAGGAGGAAGAGAGGGATTGTTGTTTTTACTCTTGGGAGGTGCTTAGATTCTTTTTAAACTTTATTTTTATTATCTAGTATGAAACATTAAACACAGAACAAAACATATATAAATACATGCACAAGATGGAAATAGTGTATAAATAACAAACTTCAATGCTCACTATTTGTAAAACCTGGAAAATAACAAAACTAAAACAAATGAAGAAACAAAAAGCTGGCATCATTGAGGTCATGCAGGGCATCAGTTATTAAAGTGACTAAATAGATAAATAAGTGAGAATATAACCTATGAGTATCAGGGACTAATATATACCAAACTGCAAAAATATGCAATAGCATCACGTGTGACAAAACATCCTCATATTTTTTCAAAGTGTTTCTATTTAAGACAGAGTCATTTTTTCCTCACTAATTCAGTAGTAGAGAGCTCGCTAAGCCAGTCTGTGTATGACAGAGGAATTGCAGATTTCCATTTTCTCAAAATAACTCTTTTGGCCACTAAAAAGTTACTGCAATCCATTTCTTAATGTTAACTGGTGATAGCAACTCACGCAGCACCCCTAAAATACAGAGGCTTGGAGAAGGTAGGATAGCAACACTTAAAGTTTTTGAGAGAGCACTAAATGTTGCATTCCAGAACACATGCATTTTTGACAGGTATAGAAGATATGTGAGAGGTTGTCATGTGGCTGTTTGCATCTCCAGCATTCACTGTGTTCCTTAAGCTTAAGCAAATGTTCTGAAGTCCAGTAGTACCTGTTTAATATTTTGTTCTGGAAGAACTGCAAGGATAAAATATCTTTCACAATAAGCCAGATGTCCTCCCACGTTTCTGTTGTGATACTAAGGCTAAGTTATTTTCCCCATTTTTCTTTGAGACTGAGATTGAGAGTCTGATGCAGAGCATTAAGCCACCTATAAGTAATTCCTACAAAGTGCCTTTTGTTTCCCTATTTCTTAACATGTTCTTCTACAGGTGAGAGAGTTGAAACAGACCAATTGTCCCCTATCCTTGCATGAATCCTTGAGCATAGTCACTGAAAGAAGGAACTGTGAGACAGCAGTAGCTGATATTTGTTACATGTGTAATTGTAGGAGTCCAGTCTATCGTCTTGTATTATAATCTTTAATTTTTGTTAATCCTTTTTCTATCCAAATTGTCTTAAGTGTGGAGCTGGCCTTGATCCCGAGGCATACGTGATCCCATTGTGGTAAGAGAAGAGAATTAGTAAGATTGGATGCTGTAATCATCTTGCAAAGACTGGATTTTTCCTTAAGGGTGTGAGTAACCTCTTCAGTATATAAAAGAAGAGAGGGAACTAAGTAGCACAACTAAGATTTTTTCTATCTCAGATCAAGGTGGTGTGCATACAGAGCTACTGCGGGGAAACCACCTTACAATAGGACAGATTTGTAATGCTAGATAATATAGATACAAATCTGGCAACCTCATACCTCCAGTTGTCCAGGATTTTTAAGGGTCCTGTGTGACAAGTGAGGCTGGTTTTTTTTATTCCATATAAATCACATGATAATGGACACCAATTTAAGAACCTAAACAGATAGACTGATGTTTCAGACTTATCACAGCTTTCAGATGATCAGCCTATCCAGTAAATTGGCCAGATTCTCCCCTGTGCCAGAGCTCTGCTCCCCTCTAGAGGGGAGTGTGTTAAAGTTCCCTTATCCTGAGAACTGGCCTTGGTCCTGACACCACCCAGAGCTGCTGCTGGGATGCTCTAAGTCTAAAGCTTGGCTACACTTGCAAATGTACAATGCTGTGAGTTAAACCTGACTTGGTGCAGCTGAGTCGGGAAAGCGCTGCAGTCTGTCCACGTTGACAGCTGCCCAGCGCACTGTCGTGGCCACATTTGCGGCAATTGCAGCGCTATTGGGAGCGGTACATTATGGGCAGCTATCCCACAGAGCACCTTTTCCCATTCTGGTGCCGTGGGTTGTGGGAAGGGGGCGTGGATGCGGGGGATTCTGGGTCCTGTCCCAATGCCCCGTGATGCATCGCTTCACATCCCAGAAATCCCTTTGTTTCCGTCCACCTTTGGCGCCATCTTTCAACGGTTTCTGTGCAGCGCGATCTGTCTGCGGGAAATGGAGTCCGAACTGCTGAGGCGTATGCTGACGAGTCTCGCCAGCACATCACGTTTGGCTGTCGAACTATTCCTTAAGATCCAAAGTGATAGTGAGAGTGAGGGTGAGGAGTCCGACGATGCTATCGAGCCGCGTAATACGTACGACATGAAATTGCTTGTGGCATTCACGGACATGCTGAGCACCATGGAACGAGCACCATGGAACAAGGGGGTGGAGTAGGGAACAGTACAATCACAGATTTGCATATGTCCTGTCTGGTATGCTGTGCAGTGAGTGCTGCATTTCAGGACAGCTATACTCCATGATGATGGGGGTTGAGTGCAGAGGGTAAGAGTCGTGGTTTTCAGGGCTGGGTGGTGAAGATACTGGTGTTGGAGGCAGCGGGTGGCATGAAGAACACGGAAGTTGGGGAAAGTGGGTTGGAGGTGACAGTGGGGCACAGCGGAAAGAGTTTTGGGACAAGGGCTGTAGGGGGGTGGCATTTGCGGTACTGCTCCTCTTTCTGCATGGCTACCAGCTCCTCGATAGCATCTGCTTGACGTTCCAGGATGCTTATGAGCCGATCAGTGCTTTTCTGCCGGTGCGCTGCGTTTTCCTGGTGGATCCTGCTTTCTCTCTCCCTCCAGTCCTGTGCTTTCTCTTTAATAGATTGCCGCATCACTTCTTGCAGCATGTCTTCTTTGCTTTTTCGCGGTCTCTTCCTGAGTCTTTGCAGTCTCTGAGCAGGCGATATGAGGGACAGCTGAGGTCTCAAGGTTGATGCAGCTGTATAGGCAAAATGCAACATTTAACAGAGGCAGCATTGTTTATACCAGACAGAGTAATGATTCCCCCCCGCACTTAAGGAGTAGAAAACACACAGGGTCTACTCAATAGCAAAATTTTCCCGTCTGAAACAGAGCGCACCCATCCCACGGGAGTCTCAAAATGGTGAGTAAGGGGGACTGATTGTTTCAGGGTTGCACTGTCCTCTGGGTTTCTGTGCCTTGGGAAGAGCCAACAGCTTCAGGGAGCACCTACACTGAATACTGCCCCAACATTTTCCACAGGAGTTCGTCCTAGATGAGATCTCACTGCTGAGGGTGACCTGGGAAGCAAGGGAGGGTCTTCTACTGCAATGCGGCTTCCGCCCTGGCCCATATGCAGCTTGCCTGTGTGCAGCAATGGTCCCCCCGCCCCTCGGGCACAGTGGCATGGACATGTTAGCCTGGCTGGGACAAGGACCACGGTGGCTCTCCCGATAAACCTGCGCAAGCGCATTGCACACGTTCGGATAAGACATTCGAGGAGATTACTGAGGCCGATTACCGCGATGTGATAAACCACATCAATGCACTATTCCGCATCTGGGCATGCATGCCTAACCCTCCTCTCTCAAAGAGCCCGCACCGAAAAAATTCCTTCCTGAAAAAAAAAAACGCTTACCGGGAACCTGCTCTTCTGTTTGTCCTCCACCAAGTACCCGCTGCTGCGACTGGCTACCTTCCTCCTGGCTCCTGGCTGCATGGCTCCAGGGATTCCGGGGTGTCTCCATCTGGCCCACCACCATCACTCCCATTTTCCTCCTCCTCTTCCTCCTCCCCCTACACCGGCTCCGAAATGTCCATGGTGGTGCTCGGAGTGGAGGTGGGGTTAACCCCAAGTATTGCATCCAGCTCTTTGTAGAATCGGCAGGTCGTGGGGGGAGCACCCGAGCAGCTGTTTGCGTCACGGGCTCTGCGGTAGGCACTCCGCAGCTCCTTCACTTTAATCCTGCACTGCAGGGCGTCCCGGTCATGGCCCCTTTCCATCATGTCCTTTGATACCTTCCCGAAGGGATCGTAATTCCTACGGCTGAAGCACAGCTGGGACTGTACAGCTTCCTCCCCACAAACACTGATGAGGTCCAGCAACTCGCCATTGCTCCATGCTGGGGCTCGCTTGGCGCGTGGAGGCATGGTCACCTGGAAAGATTCACTGATAGCACTCCACACCATGCTGGGCTGAGCAAACAGGAAGAGGATTTTTAAAATTCCCAGGGAATGTAAAGGGTGGGTCACATGGTTGGTTACCTGAGGCCAGGGCAATAGAGTTTGAACTGATGACCAGAGTGGCTAGAACAGGCATTGTGGGATATTACCAAATAATTCTGGAGGCCATTCACAGCACATTGGGTGGCCACTCTGGCGCCGCAGCGCTGCAGCGACAGCACAATACTTGCTATTCCTCTCGGAGAGGTGGAGTACATGCAGCGCTGCAACCACGGAGATACAGCGCTGCAAATGCCTTGCCAGTGTGGACGGGGAGTGAGTTACAGCGCTGGGGGAGCCTTTACAGCACTGAAACTCGCATGTGTAGCCAAGGCCTAAGAAGTTGTGTCATTGGCCTAGTGTCCTTCATGGACCCCACACTAAGAAAGGATTGGTGCAGCATACCCTAGCTGTCTCTTGCCTCCTCTGGGATCATCTGATATAAAGCTGCAGGTAAAGGCAGAGATGCAGATCTGAATCAGACAAAAATGTGCAAACAGCAAATTCCTTGCTAGAAATTTTCAGCCATATTACAGACCCCCTGCACTACCTTAGTGCAAAGGATCTGGAACTCCCTTGAGAATTTGGCCAAATAGCTTTCCTCCTACACTATATACTTTCCAATAAAAGCCTTCACCCTCTTTCTTTAATACAGAGAACCCAAGAGTTCACTTTGGTGTTCTCAGGTTTTTTTAGTGTCCACATTTCTGTGCCCAGGATACTGTGCACCAACTCTTGCCCTCACAGCCCAAGAGGGACCTGCACTAGCTGGGGTTGGAATGAAAATGGCAGCCATGTCAGGGCAACAATCAAATAGTTTGCAAATATATAACCTCAAGAGATAATAGACAATAAATCCTGCATTTTCATAGCAATACACTGGGATGTAGGCAATGGTCACAGTTGCAGAGATAACTGAATCTCTGATCTCTTCCGGTCTTTTTGAATGCACTGCCTCTCAGGTGTCACTCCTGGGGCCATCACCTCTCTCTTAGGGTGGAATCACGTGATGCTCCCATTCTTAGACCGGGTCTTAGTGCTACCTGTAATTTCCTCAGCAGGCCTGACTTACGTTCACTAGCTGCAGTCCTGCTCCCTCCAGGAGCCGTGACTGGTAGTTAATACAGTGACCAGATAGCCTTCTTAAAGCCCAGTATTATATTCATTTAGTACCAAAGGGTATTAGAGAAAACTGATTTTAAAAAAGTAAACAGGCTATACATATGTCTAGTTTACCAGGTGCCTATTTATCTAAGCTTCCTATAGACCCCCGCAAGAATGCTAGGGTCAGGTGGCATAACCTCTGCCTTCAATTCACAAAACAGTTCACTCCCATCTGCTTCAGGGAGAGTATCCTTTAAAAACTGCTCAGTCTTTTTGATCACCCCCCTCATGCAACCCAGAGACTAAGTCACTTTTTAACTGTTTATCTGATCTGATGTGATCTGTTAGCTCCTAGCACTGGCATAACCAATGTGCAACTTTGGGTTGGAGCCTGAAAGGAGGCCATTGTTCTGTAGTTGCCCCCTTCCCCCAAGTGTTTGTTGGGTGGTTGTTTATCTAGCTCCTTTGTGTTGTTTTCCTACTTGTTTTTTCAACAGCCCCTTATTAAACTAGACCAAGACAATTATACAGGAACTTCACCTCCCTGACCAGATCGCATACAGTATTCATAACATCACATATCAATATTCTGAGATCATTATATAGCAGCTCCACACCTGCCACAGCAATGACTCCCATTAATGTCCACTATGGAATTAAACTTAACAACAGTAGCTCTTTTCCCTCAGCAGGATGCCTTTAGGCTTGTCCAGAAGCTACCTAAAGTACTTTGCCCTGTTGTCTAAAGCAAATCTAGGTTACAAATGAAGGGTTGGAGTGGGATCCTAGTTGATGAACTTTTCTTTGATTAGAAATATGCTCTTTGCTGATTGGCATTTCAGACACTTCAAAACAAGGGGAAAAGGTCACACAGGATGGATATTCTTGTTCATGCTTTGTTGTTGTGATGGTGGGGACTTCTTCAAAGGTTTTTAATCATGAAGACTGCTCTTCTTTCTGACATCAGAAGAGGTCATTCTTCAAAGAAAAACTTTAAAGTGGTTGGTGAAGAGGAAATTCAAATGTTTATTATGACCATGATGATTCACCGGGGTGGGTGGGGGAGAGACAGAGCCTACCAAAATATTTCTTTTTTTTTACTCAAAAAATTACAATAAAACTGTAGTTACTCTAGTAAATCTTTGGCAAACACACAAAGACTAACATATTGCCAGATCTTTGGGGTCAGAGATTGTGCTATCCTATGTGTTAGTGTGGCTCCTACAACATGTGGAGATACCGTTATCATTGTGCCAGGGCTTGTGACATTCTGTATTGGCGGGTGGGGTGCTGAACTGTCAAGCAGAACAGAGAGCTTTGGGTTTCTGTGTGATTAGACTTATGAAATGTAGGAATAAAAAAAATGTAGGGTGGGATTTTCACAACTTTGCTCTGGCTGTTTCCATTGGGAGTCTGACCAGAGTTAAGCCAAAAATGGGTACCCCTGAAATTCCACCCTCAACTGTTAAATATAATCTCTTCTTGTGTTAATGTGAGCACAGGCAATGATCTTAGTTTAGTATCCATTTATTGTGTGATGTTATGATTAATCAATATCTTATACCTTATATATTCATTGTATGGTAATTAGAATTGATTTGTAGGATTACAAAAGTATGACTGATCAGTATTTAGAGGAACTATGTAGTAGACATAAGACAGAAGCTGAAATGAAAGAAACTGTAGGTTGAGGCCTGCAAGACTTTAGCTTAGCTATTTTGGGATTTGGAGACAAGAAATGATGGCATAAGTCAATGACCGAGAAATAACCTGAAAGATTATGGGAAAAGAGGTACCAACTGGTAATATTGGAAAATATAGCTGGGAAGATAAAATTTAAATTATAAAATGCTGCAACAACAAATATTGTCTCCAACATGTGCCTAACTGCAAGATAAAGGTGGTAAGTCAATGTTAATGAGAAACTACACAGCCTATAGAATTCGGGGTCCCTTGTGTTTCTAGGGGACACAGACCAATAAGAAAGAGAGGGTTACTTTCATGAGCAAAATGTTGGTATAGACAGAATCATAATATAAAAAAGGGTGCCCATAACAGTAAAATTGAGCTTCCTATGGGAAACTCTAGCAGGACCCACTCCCATATTGATGATCAATCCATGAGAGGGCCAACAGACTCTAACACCATCTCGGAGGATGTGAGTATGTCTGTAGGTATGACTGGTACATATCAGGAGAATGTGAAATAAATAGGGTAGAGACTAAAAAATAATAATCTTGCTTCTGGCCTTGCTTTTAGCTTAACCAGGCTGAATAAACAAACAAGAGAATGTAAGTGAAAGCACAAGGCCTCCCCCACCCCTCCTTCCCTCTCCCCCCACCAGCCTTGAAAATAAGGGGCTAATCCAGCAAGGGGTTGCTATGGCAACCAAGCAGCTGGAAGGGAGGGGAAGGTGTAAGGAGGAGACAGCAAAGTCTGCAAGAAAGTGACCATGGCCAAAAATAACCCCGCTCCTTACCCCTCCCATCAGGTACAAAAGAGGTGGTCTCATTGCACCCAGACCCAAGACCCCCCAGAAGGGAACATGACCATATATTGGAAGGGGTGGTACCGGGGGAGGGGCACTACAAGTATAATTAAGTTTGCCAAGAATAGGGAGGAGAAGAGGGAGCTCCATGGTTGTGTGGAGCTAGGAGTTAGGAGATGGGAATTCTATAGGCATATAGAACAGTAGAAGAGGGAGGGGAAGAGGAAAACTCTATCGGCGTATAGAGGTTAAGCCCAACTGGTTTGAAGGGCTTCGGAATAAGCTTGCTTGTTTAGCCCCAATAAACCCATCGAATTGCCTGCAGACAACTGTTATTTTCCGTCGAACTGTGTCTGTGAACTGAGAGGGAGAAGGGAGCTCGAACCCCACCAATAGTACATGGTACTTATCTTTAGGAATTATATATGCTGTGACATTTATGATTCTGTTGGTAACTTTAATAAAACTGCTAAAAGATAGATGTTCTTGTAAGTGTGTGTGTTCTTTGCCTATGGTTTCATGTGTTCCTTTGGGCTTTAGATCCAGAGCAAACAGAGATAATTCTGTTGAACTTGAGACTGTAGCCACCAGAGTTGAACCCACTGGAGTATAATTAACATTAAATAGAATAAAAGGCTACAATATTTTGAGCAATAGGGCAATTTAAAGAATATAAAGTGAATGTTTATCATTTAAGTCTGATATAGAGTGTCAGGCCAATGTTGGCAATGCACAGCAGAGAGAAGATTTTGTACACGGATGACCTGGAGTTGTCCCAATATAAACTACTGGAAGACTAGAAACAAGATTCTTGGGTGTAGTTATGAAGTATTAGATATTATTTGACTAAATGTTTGACCTACATCCATTGGAGTCTTTTTATTGTCTTTATGGGCTTTGACTCAGGCCCTTAGTCAAATAATATTGCTATTAGGTGATGGCCTCAGTAAGAAATGGTATGGAATGGATAATATTGGCACCACTGTTAGACAAAAAAAATTCAAATTCAAATATCAGAAAGGTGAATCTTGCAATAGGTCAAGAGAGTGTGGTTTCAGTAACGGATATTGGACCATATCCTGGGTCCAGTTTACATTGCATTAAGAGGTTAATTTTCCCCAAACCACCATGTGAAGAGGCTGGACTGAGGCAACTGTTCCTCAAATAGCCAGAACAAGGTGAGAGGAGAGTGGGCATGGGCAGGTGTGGAGAGCCTCAGAGGTTGGAGTTGAGTTTCCCTGAGCAGCCCTACGCATATCCCAATCCCACTTCTCTGTCCCTGCTGGTGTCTTACTGCAATGTATTAAATTGGCTAGTTTGATAGTAAAGCTAGTATCTTGATGTACTAATACATGAGAAAAGTGGATTTGATTTAACTACTCAACTCTCAAACCTCAGGATAGGAGCAGTGGAAGTACTGCAGCACATGTGATTAACATATCACTTTGGGACATCCGTTATTGCTACTAATTTTATATAGCTCAATCACTGTGATCTTAAAAGAGGCTGCTCCCTGGGCTTGAGAGACAAAGCTGCCGCTGCTGACACCCAGGGACAATTCTACTTAAATAGTGTAATTGGGGACTTCATATGAAGATATTAGAGAAAACACTGCAAATACAGAGACCAACCCTAGACCAGCATAGTCGCATGGCCGCCCAGAGGATTCAGGGGGCCTGGGGCAAAGCAATTTCGGGGGGCCCTTCCATAAAAAAAAGTTGCAATTCTATAGAATACTATATTCTCATGGGGGCCTGGGGCAAATTGCCCCACTTGCTCTCTTTCCCCCCCCCCGGGCGGCCCTGCATGGTCGCAACAAAATGTAGGGCCCAATAATGTGTATTCTGGAGCTGGACAGCCAAGGGAAATCTTGATACCAGTTCTCCCCTCTAAATGACTTTTAAATAGATCTCTGACAAAAAAACATGCCCCAGGCCTGCAGTTTACCAGTACTTTACAGTAAGGCACACTCTTAATCACAAGCCTGCTCATGCATTCTTGATTCCTAACATTTTTCTGCTGGTGTTTGGATGTGAACTGTACTTCGGCAGCATGCACCTGTTGCAGCACTCTTTGGTGCTCAGTGGTGGGTTTGAATGACTTGCTGAGCCCATCCACACTAAGCAAGGAACATTCATTGAATGAAACAGTTCAATGCAACTCTTGTTCTTCAACCAGGTTATTGTATCCACATAGCAACAGTGATTGTGACTAAATCATCATCACACTTTCCAACCACTAGTGAGGCACACAGAGCCCAGCACAGTTGGTGATTGACAGGCTTCTGGGTAATTTCTAAATGTGAGATTAGAGTCATGGGATGGTATTACGAGTAATGGATGAACTGGTGCAGCAGCAAAGCTTGTAGCTTCAGGATGAGCTTAGGGAGAAATAATTGTAGACTGGATGAGCTAAAGGTCTGTTCCCAAGTTTTGCAACCAGCCAACCCTAACCCTAACCCTCCCTGCAGTAACTAAGTGAAAAATAATGCCAGAAACCATTGTTGCAACCCCTTAAATTAGCAATGTTAATTGCATTGCATACATGGAAAGCAGCTGTCCCAGATGTTTTACAGGCATTGATAACGTTGGCTGTTTATAGTGCTGGACTTTAAGAAAGCACAGTAAACATATATTGCAAAGCACACAGAGCAATAGGCATATAGTACAGTGTCTAGTTGTATAATGCAGGACTTGAGACAGAGTAATGAACATATTCACATAATAACTGAGATGTAGAAAAACACTTGATTGCATGAATGCAGCAGCTCACTGGGTGTCATTCCAAAGCTCATTCATCTTAGCCACTGATGGCAGCTGTTGTATACAAGCTGCACTTTGTATCCATGGGTGTAAGAAAGATCACACAGCAGCCAAGATGCTATTAAAGCTTAAAGAGCAAATGTGTGTTTGGCTTTACTTTGTTTTTTTCCAGCTTGTTATTGTGATCGCTAGAGAGCCAACTTTAAAAGAGCAGTGTGAGAAGGCTAATTCACCCTTGTGAAATGTTTGCATGCTATCTGAATCCACTGCTGCATGATTTTTCTCTGAATTATAGTATCATTACGTTGCCTCTTGCAGAGACTTACAAAAACGGCACCCATTGTAGTTGCTGAGGAAACACCCATGAAATGTTTTCTCAAACAGAGAAGCAAAACAATTTAGCCAGGAACAAAGTAATACGCGCAGAGGCTGGGTAGGACTGGCGTTGTTATAGGTTGAAAAAGATTGGAAAAGTGGTGGTGGCAGGGTAGAGGGGAAGGCAGAGAGTCAACACATGCACACAGAGTAGTGCAGAAATAGAGAGGTAGAGATTTAAGAACGGAGAATGGGATTTTCAGAGATGCTCGGGGTTGTCCTAACAGTCAATGGTAAAACTTCCATTTTGTCCAACACTGAGCACTCCTGAAAATCCCACCCTGACTCTTTGGCAAGTGGCAGCCACACAGAGGCATTCCCTTACCATGTTCAATTGTGAGCTGATCAGATCTCACATGCTAAGCTGGTTTGGGCTAAAATGGGAGACTTCCTGGGAAGTACCCAGAGGCTGCAGGATGGGAGGCTAGTGATTCAGTTGCTTCAGGGAGGCGCTGTTTCCTTAGTTCTTAGACCAGTGTTGCAGTATGGTGTTAGGAGGCACTGTTAGTGGAGGGGCATGCTTTTACAGGAGATTTAAAACTAGGGACTAGAAGATCAAGAGATGCTCTGAATGGAGATTCACAGCAAAGAAACTCTCTTCCTTGCTCAAGTTATAGCTCTATTACCTATCTTAGATCAGAACCCTTCTGCTAAGCATACTTGCCCCAAGTTGATAGACAGATGCTAAAATGAAACATCTGTTCCCAGTTGGCAGTCAATTCTTTTGCCTCCTTCCTGTTCAGTACAATGTCACCAGAAAACAATGACAGTCAGTCATCCTTCCAAAAGTCATTGTGGGAGCTGGTGCAGGTAACTGAACCAACCCCCTCCACCTTGGACCTGTAATATGGACACATCCTGTCAGCACAAACCAGTGGTCAAAGTAGATCAAAACAGGAAGTGTATGGGGTAGGAGGGGGCTCACCAGTTCTGGGACTCTATTTTGTAAGAGTGGGGGGAGTTATGGAGGTAGAACAAAGGACTGGGGGATTGTAGAAGACAGGATCAGTTTACTGGAAGCTATGAATTTTTATCTCCCATGGATAGGAAGAGGTAAATATCTACTGGGTGATGATAAGTGACTTACAGAACAGGTCACTAGAATGACATTCAGATGGTTGGTTTTCCCAAAAGCAAAGAGTACGCCAAACCCAAGGAATTTTTGGAAAATATAATCCAGGGTAATTTTGGACAAGAATAAGTGATTATCCCCTGTTTATAGGGCGTCACCTACTGTCACAGGTTCCTTCACTTTATGTGTTTCCTCAGTCTGAATGACTGAGACAGCAAACACGGGGCACACAATACATTAATCTCCCTGTATAATGCCACACCTCAATTATGACCTCATACTTCTCCTACAAACATAACACCCTGCATCCTCAAGCTCTGCACATAAGTCAATGCTGTGTTGTTCAGGGAGAAATTAAATTTTAAGATTAATGTGTTGGGTGAAGCATGTTTCCTTATCTGCTGGAGGCATAGGGAAGTTCTATGTGCAGCTGCAGAGTCTGTCATTGTCCACGGAAACTAATGAGCTACGCTATGGGAAATTTGGTGTTCCGTGGTCGATCTAATTTTGTTTTCATAATTTCATGGCAGGGCACCTACAGCCTTGAATAGGTGCCCCTTTTTATTTTACTTTTTTAATATAATAAGTAATATGCTGATTTATACTCACTGAGGATCTGTCCTGTACTGTGTGTATGCACTAAGGTACAACTAAAAGTTGCCCCATAACTTGGCATTTCCTTTCTCTTAGGGATTTGTGTGATGGGGTCCCCGAGGTGAAACCTGGGACCGCTGAGTCCTCCAAACCCATCAACCTGGGTTGCCTCTCATACTGTGATGCTGATGTCAAGCTACAAACATCTGATAGGCATTACAGTTACACAGACATCCACAGGCAGGGACACTCCTCTGGTCCAGCCATTCATGAACCCATCCCGCAGCTCCTCAGTCTTGCATTCCAGAACTGTACTATCTTGCACTGGTCAGAAGCCTGATCACTGTAAGTTCATTATTTAGTTCGCCACATCACAGGAAAGTAGACATGCACCAGCCTTTGTAACCTGAGCTGATTTCCCAAGCACTTTAGACAATCTTGCTGGTAAAGATAAAACATTAAAATAAGTTTATTAACTCCAGAAAGATAGATTAAGTAATTATAAATGGTAGGCATAAAGGTGAGAGATCATTACCTTAAGAAATAAAAATAGAAACATGCATTCTAAATCCTAAACTTTTAGTCTAAGCAAGAGTTAAATCAAACAGCCTTTCTTACCCTGACAGATGGTACAAGCAGGTTACAGTTCCTCAATACACAGGCAGGAACTACCTTTCAACCTGGGACCAAACTTCCCCAGTTCAAAGTTTTTTTGCTCCAGACGTTTTTCTAGGTGTTGAGTTGGGGTCGGGGAGGAGAGGGGGAGAGGCCAAGTGATGATGTCATTGTCTCTCATTTATATTTTCTTTCAGCTTGCTGGAAAGATTTTTGCTGTGATGTTGGTTAGTCCGCCCCTATGGTGTACATGCCTTCTCCGAGAAGTCTCTGGGATAGTGGATTGTGTGTTGATGAGCCATTAAAGCCATCGGCCTATTAATGGCTATTCCTTTACTGTAACTGAAAGGCTGGTTGTGGGTGTTTCCAATCTCATAACATATTTCAGTAACACATATAGCAATATTTCATAATTTCACATATAATTATAGCATGTACAATTCAACAGGATATTAATGGTCAACAGATTAAGACTTTTAAAATGATACCTCACAAGGCATAGTTTGTACAAAACACACCATAATCATATTACTGGTGAATTTAGGAGTTCCAGGGTGCTACTTTAAGGTATAGTGTCCCAGTTTGCATTGGGCAGATGTTGCACTGAACTAACCTGAGCTGATTTTGAAAAAAGGTTGTGTGAGTAATAGTGTGTAGCTTTGATGTAGTAAGATTTGTGCTTTCATTTTACAGTGTGATTAGTGGGCGACTATACAGAAAGCCAGGGGGTATTTACTCCTTGTTTTCCCTCCCAAAGGCCCACATTCAGGTACATTTTAAAGTCAAAAAGATTTATGTGCACACACATCTGAGGGAAAATGTTGGGCCCAAGAGAGACAGACACTAATACACAATTAATAATTCAAAATAAAACTTAAAATAGCAGCTTCATATTAAAAAGTCTTTGAGATAGTACGATTGGTAATTTCTTTCTCATTGCAGTTAGAGTGGAATAATATCTGAGAGTGAAAGGGCCTTTTTGCAGTTTTACTCAGTTATATTATTCATTTTCATTTTCTTCTTATTAACTATTGTTGAGTGTTGTGCATTAAACAGCTGCTGTATCTCATCCTGGAACTGGCTGTATTTCAGTGGTGAGTGAAATTAATCCTATATCTAGTTTGCAAGCCAATTTGTGATCCTGGGAGAGGGGGGAATTAAAGGAGAAATGTAAATATAAAATATGCTTAGCAATTGCTTGTGTTGAAAGCTGTTTGAGATTAATTGAGGAGTATCATAACACTAACATTAGTTCACATTTCTCCAGCATGAAGAAATACTGGTATCTGCAGCACTCTTACCAAGAAGCTGAAAGATTTTCAAAAGCACTCCTTTTCCAGCTCCCTGACAAGGCTTTCATATCATACAACATTGTTTTGAGGTATTCATCTATAAAGCTGATGGGAAAAAATGAAATGGCTTTATCCTCTCTGTACATCTATATTGATTATGGTGTTACTGCCAATGTTCCAGGACCAGCTCCTCCTCTTGCTGGTTTGTCTGCTTTCCAGGCAATGGAAGGAGAGTAAACAAATATTACCTGACGCTGAGTCAGAGAGAGGCTGACAGTATTTTAACAAGGTCCTTCCACAAACTGTTCCCCCTTAGCTTGCAAAAAGCCCATGTGCCACAAAGAGGTGTATAGTCATATGGCTTGATCCAAAGCCTGTGGAAGCTGAAATATTTTATGGAGACTTACTGATGATGGCAAAGTTTTTCGCAGGCAGGTTTCTGAGGTATGGTCACCTCTGATGAAAGAGAAAGAGAGAGAGACATGAATTGAAAACCTGACCATTTCGATATGAAAATAGATGTTTCCTCACAATTCTATTTTGTGCAAATGTTCAAAAGCTTTTGCTTCCATTCCAGTGCAGAACAAAAACAAACTTCAAAACCTTGACAGTTGTCATGAAACAGAATTATTGTCTTCTTGCCAGCTCTACTGTGAAAGTTAATGGAAAGACTCTCATTTGACTTCAGTGGGCTTTGGAACAGGCCCCTTAAGGAGCACGGCTGAGTTACGAAGTGGTAAATCCTTTGTTATTTTTCATTTAAACAAAAATACTTCGTCTTAATCATAACCAGGAAATGGGGCAGCTGCACGAAGCCAAGCAATTTGTATTAAGCTGCATTTTGATGGAAGTGCTGATAGGATAAAATGTAGTCTCCACTGAACCAATGGCAAAACTCTCCTTAATTTCAATGCAGCCAAAATTTCATCCATAATGTTTTTACTCTGGTTCTGAAAAATGAGTATAGGGGCAGCATCTCACAGTCTTCAGCTGGGGTAATTTGGAGAAGTGGTGAAGGGGGGCTGAGGATCTTGTAGGGTGATCCAGAATCTTCTTCCCTAGGAAATGTTTGTTGTAGCCCGGCCTAATCCAAAGGCAAAGAATTTGCTCCTTTACAAGTGTCAGAGTTAAATCCTCTGTGCCAGGAATGTCAGAGAGGGGATAAAGGCTACAGGATGCAGGGAGATCAAAGCCAAACTTTCCTGATGACAGAATTTTAACAAGGGGCTTCTGTCCATCACATAACTGTTTTGAATCAAAGACAGAGGAAGAAGTTCAGTAGTGATATGTAAGGTGGGATATGTTATGCATTACTAAGAGGGTGTAACTGTCCAACTGGACCAAATTCAGCCTGAGGCAACAGGAGGCAAGGTCAATGATTTCCTTAATAAAATTGTCTGTTTATTTACAGAACAGGTATAGAATTGTCTGAACAGCTGCAGAATGTTCTGCCAACATGCCTGAATCCTGATCTGAGGAGACTGCCTAAATTTGTTAGTTTAAGACAGAAATCTTCCCTTGATTTCAAATGGGCACTGGGTCAAGTTCATAGGGTCAAATTCTGCATTCAGTTACAATGGAGCCACCCCACTGATGTCAATTTCTAATCTAGAAATAAATTAGCTATCATACTACAATACAAAATATTAGAGAATAATAAATGGAGATATACCTACCTCATAGAACTGGAAGGGACCTTGAAAAGTCATCAAGTCCAGTCCCCTGCCTTCACTAGCAGGACCAATTTTTTTGTCCCAGATCCCTAAATGGCCCCCTCAAGGATTGAACTCACAACCCTGGGTTTAATGGGCCAATACTCAAACCACTGAGCTATCCCTCCCCCTGAATACATCATGCACAAATTCAGATTCCAATTTCTAGCTCCCTTCACTTCAAATTCTAGAAATATTTCGATCTGGGATTTAATCAGGATTATCCCATTAAAGCGGAGTGAGCACTTTCTATTTTTCTTTCTTTCTTTCTTTCTTTATTTTTAATCCCCAAACTCTTTAGCTCTGGAAAATAAAAGTAAACATGAGCTTTTATGTTCTTATTAAATAAACAAATATGTAGCTGATGATACACTGCTTGGTATTTTATCTCCTTTAAAGACATACAATATGCTTTCTAACCCTCTGACATTCCTTTGTGTTAGTCATAATTAGAAACAAAGTTGGCATTAAATTCAGAACTATTCCTGGATATAAAAAATTACCCACTTCATGTAAAATCTCTAACTCACTAATTAGTTTCTAGTATTGGGATCAGGTGTTTGTAAGTCAAAGTCATTTAAATGAAATAAATTAGTATTCTACAGAGAATGTTATTGGCAAGGCTGCTAGCCAGGCTAGAGCAATGATTGAAATCTTTGCAAAACTGAAAACCAGCAGCTTTTAAAAGACCCGATCTTCTAAAACAAAATATACATTACATTTGTAGAACAACATCCCCTAAATCCATAGTAGTGTCACCCATATTTTGGAATATGTGTACAGCAGCTATTTTGCTTTAACCAATAAAAAACAATGACTACCATCCAAAATGAAAGGTTTTTAAACAATTGGACAATTGCAAAATAACCTCTCCAAAAGCACTTGAAATACATTTTTATTAGAGGTCTCATTTTTAGCTATAAGGCCATTTTCTCAACTGAAAACTGCAAGGGGTAAGCCCTTGCAGTCATTCACAACTCCATAAGGCTCAACATTACTTCATGTGTGTAGTCCCACTGAAGTTATATATTCATACATTCTAAGGCCAGAAGGTAACACGGTCATCGAGTCCAGCCTTTTATATAACAGGCCATAAAACTTCCCCAAAATAATTCCTGTTTGAACTATGCATATATCTTTTAGAAAAACATCTGATCTTGAGTTAATAATTGCCTGTGATGGAGAATCCACCACAACCCTGGGTAAATTGTTCCAATGATTAATTACTCTCACTGTTAAAAAATGTACTCCTTACTTCCAGTCTGAATTTGTCTAGCTCCAATGTCCTGCCACTGAATCTGTTTATACCTGTGTCTGCTAGATTGAAGAGCCCTCTGTCAAACATTTGTTCCCCAAGTAGATACTTACAGACTGATCAAGTCACCCCTTAGCCTTTACTTTGTTAAGCTAAATAGGTTGAGTTCCTTGAATCTCTCACTATAAAGCATATTTTTCAGTCCTTTGTTCATTCTTGTGGCTCTTCTCTGAACCATCTTCAATTTATCAATATCCTTCTTGAATTGTGAGTGTAGCACTGGACACACTATTCTAGTAGCAGTTGCATCAATGCCAAGTCAGAGGTATTATAAATTCCCTACTTTGCCTTCAAAGATTGAATTAGCTCTTTTAGCCACTGCCTCGCACTAGGAATGCATGCTCAGCTGATTATCAAACCATTACCTCCATGTCTTCTTCAGGCTCACTTCTTCCCCATATAAAGAATCCTTTACTGGAAATATGGTCTATATTCTTTGTTCCTAGATATATAACTTTACATTTGGCCATATTCAAAAGCATTTAATTTGCTTGTGCTCCAGCTTACCAAGCAATCCAGATAGATGTGTATTAGTGTCCTCTTCATAGTTTACCATTCCACCACTTTTTCTGTCATCTGAAAATTCTGTCAGTGACGATTTTGTTTTCTTCCAGGTCACTGATAAAAACAGTAAATAGTGAAGGGCCAAGAACCAATCCCTTTGGGACCCTACTACAAACAAACCCAATTGAAGAGTGTAACCTGTAAACCTATAGATTATGGATTAATTATATTGATTGCTTAAGAATTCCCAGTTATTGCTTTGAGGGTTGACAGGTTCTTGTCCCAAGATCAGGCCCAGTATTATTAAAACTGTTATATAGTTGGGAATCTTGATGTGCACAATTGTAATACTCACTCTATAGGAACCCTTCTGTATTTACAATAGTTTATTAATACATTTAGCAAAGCCATAAACACTCTAACCCAACAAGGTAGATAGGGCTAATACAGAATGCACATCTGAACATCCATATGCTCACACCATCCCTTGCAGAACAACCTGAAATGTTACCCATTGTCTTCCTTCATCACCATCACCTTCCTCCGCATCATCAGTGGCCATCATTCTGGCAGCTCCCAAGGACTACATAACTCTCTTCTGCACCCAGGCTGGGATACAACTTTTGTAATACATTACGCTGACTCCACTATGTCTAATGTATATTCAGTAAGGATTTCTCCCCTCTTCCTTATTTGCATTTCCTGACCCTACTAATGTTGGTGTGTCTTTCTCCTAGAGGTTAGTATATAATTGATTTCAACTTATTACCATATACATCAATTCGTTGCCATGGCTCTCTTGTGGTCAGATATCTGTGGATGTTAGCTCATGTTCCAGAGATTGGCTGATGTCATCATGGTACATTCTGACAAAATTTCCCCTTATACACTATTCTCAGTGCCCCAAAATGTGGGAGTTACCATTGGGCCATTTATCTCTGCCAAAATTCATAGGCATCAAGCTTTATGCTAACTGATGAAGCGTATGTCTTACAGGATACAGGCCTGTAGGTCCCTTGCATTACTGCTGAATATAATAAAGGCAACACTATTATCTTTATCTTACATCAACACTGTTATCTTTATCAACCAAACTTGTAATCTCATAAAAAAATAAGTTAGTTTGACAAAATCTGTTTTCTATAAATCCACGTTTTCGTTCATTCTTTATTCATCGAGTCCTGCATCAGCTGCACAATTATTTTGCCCAAGATTGATATCAAACTGACAGGCCTATAACTAACTGGGTTTTCCCATTTACCCTTTTTAAATATTGGCACATGAGCATTCTTCCAGTCTTCTAGAACTTCATCAGTGTTCCAAGAGTTATTTAAAATCAACAATAGCAAGCCAGCAGTTCCTTGGCCAGCTCTTTGAAACCTCTTGTATGCAAGTTATTTGGATCTGCTGTTTTAAAAATGTCATAGTAGCTGCTGTTTAACATCCTCCTGAGTTATTTTTGGAATGGAAAGTGTTTCATCACATATAATTTGACTCCAGCATCTCTCCCTCCCTCCCCCCCAATACAGAACAGAAATATTAACTGAACACTTCTGCCTTTTCGGCATTATTATGGACATTGGAATGCTTATGAGAATAATGTTAAATACATGTGTGTTTGCAGATCAGAGCCTAAATCTACATTTACTCTACTAAAATCAGCATCAGCCTGATTCACTGTAGCCTTGCACATTGTGCAATTAGTCTCAAATGAACAAAGGGGCATAAAAAGTAACTGTATCAGAAGGGCAGCATTTTATACCCATTTTGGACAATCTTGACTCTGCTGTAAATGGCTGCACAAGGGAATCAGGTTCTAGATGTCCTTCAGACAAGGTTTGGTGATTGAGGCCTTTAAGGAACTGCACACCCCATAAGAGGAAAAAATATCAAAACACTGAGACCAAAGCCCCAAAATATGTATTAACTCTTCAAGGGCCAAATTGTTTTCCAGTCATAGCCATGCAGTCACAGTGAGGCATTGTCTCCTATTACATGTGGAGCCCTGTTTGAAGCACACCGATTTAAATCAAATAACTTTTTGTGGTTTAAATTGCATCCCATGTGGAATCTGTTAACAGAAAATCAACTCATCATTTGTTTTCAAGGGGAAATTATTTTTCTCTGGTGAGCTTCTGATGCTAAGAAATTTATGGCTGAATTGGGATGATGGGGATAAAACGTTATATAAGTATTCCCAGAACAGGTTCACTAGCCTTTAGTACATCTTACTACCACAGACTGAATGAGATGCTACTCCCCTGCCACTGATTATGCCTGTAAGTTTTGCTTGCCTTTACACCACATAAAATATAAGCTGCATTAATTGGATTTTTAAAATCATATTTAATTCTAAATTGCCTGACACTTTCAATCTATAGAGTCCACAAAGAAGTCAATGGTGTTGATTTTATATGCATATTTGTTTTATATGCATGTATCTCCTGTTGGAACCTTTCTTTTTATGTTTTGTTTATGCTACTGTAGTATGCGCTAAGTTTAAATTATTATTTA
The DNA here is from genome assembly GCF_013100865.1 of Trachemys scripta elegans. Classification (NCBI taxonomy): domain Eukaryota; kingdom Metazoa; phylum Chordata; order Testudines; family Emydidae; genus Trachemys; species Trachemys scripta. The sequence goes on along the minus strand of NC_048298.1, from coordinate 103,790,988 downwards.
TAAATAACGTAGGATTTCATCAAAAGATTAGTTTTCTTCCACAATTGTGCCCTATTGGAGCGTGGAGCTGAACAACAAGGGGCATAGTTATTTGGCTTAGTTTCTTTTCCAAAATGCATGATCATGAAAAGTTTTTAACATTATTAGATAAATTTATATCTCAAAGTATGTGAAATATTTTACTGCTCCACATTGTTTATCCAAACTCAGCTATCCTAAACTCTCAATTTATATATATATATATACTCTAGCATCTAAATATTACATTTAAAATTTTTTGATTATTTGAAACATTTACTATCCATAATTATTCAAATTCTCTGATAACATTTGTATAACTGAAGTAATATTGTGCTGTAATAACAGATTAACAATGATATAGTTAATCAGAAAGAAGCAAACCAAACAAGAAGGGCTATTACAGGACCTAAGAAGACTACACAAGCATTAAAGCCTACATTCTCAAAAATGTCCACTAATTTGGGGTATGTATCAATTTTTGGTCATCTGATCTGAGGTCCCCACCACTTGATTTTCAGAGATGAAAGCAGCCATAACTCCCAGTGGCTTTATTTGGTGTTTTAGTTGCCTGGTGCTTCTGAAAATCAGGGCTCAGGTGTTTCAAACTGAGCACCCAGAAATCGAATCACCTAAAATTAATGGACAATGTAGTCCTACATTTTGAAGTGATATGTAGGTTACTCTCTTACCATCTGATCCAGAGCCCACTGAAATCAATGGAAGCCTTTCTGTTGACATCAAATTGCTTTGGACCAGGCCTGTGGACCATTGCTAATGTTGAAAGCATTTGACAATTCTAATTGCATGTCATCTCACATTGTGTCATAATTAAGTAATTGAAACTGTGCTATAGTTAAAACATTTTAAAAATGATTGTTATGTGTGATTAGTAGTGACATCACATATCTTTGTTGCAAAGTGTGTGTGTGTGTGTATGTCTGAGAAAGAAAGAAAGAAAGAAAGAAAGAAAGAAAGAAAGAAAGAAAGAAATCTAGAGGAANAGAAAGAAAGAAAGAAAGAAAGAAAGAAAGAAAGAAAGAAAGAAAGAAATCTAGAGGAACAAAACTGGTGAATATTACACATAGAAATATTATTATTTCATATCCAAAGGAGCTAAATGAACTGAACAAATTGCCCCGATAGGTCTTGTAGCAATATGGCTATAGCATAACTGATAAAAGTTGAACAGAAAGAGATGAATCACTGGTCTTTTGGGGTTTCCTGTTCTATAATTAAAAGTACCAATCACTTAGGGAAAATATCCTCTCTTCTAATGACCCACCTTTCTCAGCTCATTAATAATTCAGTTTTCTTGCAACTACAACAACAGCAGAGAAGTATAAAATGAGACACAAAATGTGGTGATAGAGCATGGATACGCTCAGGTTCTAATGCAGCAGAGAAATCCAAGTGCCTTTTATTATCTGTGGTAATTCAATTGTTTATTGCTAATATGATCATTTAAACCCTGATCAGTCAACAATATAATATCACTATGACAAGGCAAAGGGGAAAACAAAGCTCAGCAGATTTATTTGAACATCAATTGCATTACGTTACATAGCTTACACTGCATCATCTTCCTAACCTGAAACAACTGGCTTATCAGATGTTGATATTATAAATTTGTTCTTCCACTTATTTTGTTTGAGTAACAAATTGGATGAACATTTTTAATATAGCAGCCAATTTCTTTTAATCCACAAGGGTTGTAAAGACGATATACACTATCTCTGTCTAACATTTCACTGAGGACAAGTTACTTGATAGTGAAAGCTGCAGCACAGCACTTGAACAAAGGGAAAAAGTCACAGAATGGAAATCAGTTGTCTTGAACCTAAAATACAGCAGATGCTCTGGAGGAAACTAGCTGAAAATGCACATCAATTTTGCTCCTTGACAACCTGTTTTTCCCACAAGGCAGAGGAGAGGGAACTGGAAGTAGGGGGAGAAGGAATGGAAAATGGATATATCTATCTTTCAAATTGCAAGGAATAATTACCTCAAATTCAGAGTACTCGTCTGGGAAGACTGGAGTCCCAAGACATAAAAGGTCCTTGAAATCAGTGATTTAACCAGGCAGACTAGACCAAAAAATGATGGGTCAGTTCTTCACCTGGTATAATTTGGTATAACTCTATTCATTTCATGGAGTTACACAGGTCTATACTAGCTAATTGAGGTGATCAAAAAAATCTGTTATTTTAAAGAGGACATTTATTTTTTTTAACTTCCTGAAAAATATTTTGGTTATCTGTTCAGTTTGTCAAAACCAGAAAAAATAAATCCTTTTTTGTTTTTCATCCAAACAAACAAAAACCCAGAAAATTTCAACTACAATTAAAATGTTCACAATTTTTTTATTTGAGTCAGACATTTTCATAGAAAAAAATTCATCTGCCTCTTCTAGTTGAAGATTTGGCTCAACAGATTTAGGAGTAAAACTTAAAAATTCAACCAAAACTCCATGAACCTGAAAAACTGTTCAGTGTGTGTACTTGAGTTAAAGGTTCAACTTGTTTTTTATTCTGTTCAAACCTCTTTGCAGAGCTCTAACTTTTTTCCCTTCATGCACATCTAAGACTTCCACTAACTACTAATGCGAGTGTGGCTCATGCATCAAAGAAGAATGTATATAGCTGTCAGTGGAAAGCGATTGGAAGAGAGATTTTCTGTATGTATCCAAGCCTTTTGTTCTCCATGCAGTCAAGATTTCGGACATTCTAATATAAGATGAGGAACTGTTACCATGTGATCATTTTAGATCTATTAGCAATGTCCAAACAAATGAGAAGTGAAGCAGTTCAGGGCTTGGCTATCTGTAGTGCACAAACTTCAATTACTGCATGTGATCCTTTCCTGACACACTTGTGGAGGTGAAAAGAAGTATCAAAATGAAGAGGGCATTTCAGGAAATAGCTTTTGTTATGCTGTGCTTAAAAGTATGCTTCATGGAACTAAAGTATATAATTTCCATGTTGGCTACCACAATGTGGCATTTGAAGCTTAATACCTGAGCAGAGTGCTCCTGCAATGGGGTCTAATATGTATGGATTTTATATGAGTTCATACTGCAGCTTCTGCATGTTCTGTTCCTTTATTCATTTTAAAATCACCAGTTCATTTGTTTTCTCCCCTTCTCACACAGCCTTATAAGCAGGTCTCCCATTTTCTGTTATTCATGGTTATATAAAATAGCTCCATCCTGCCACTTCACTTGGTTTTCTGTGATGTGGGCATGTCAGCCACTTGATTGTTAAAGATTAGATGGTTTGTGGCAGCTGAGCCGTTACTGCAGATCTATCCAGCATCATCTTGGACTTACAAAGCTTACACAGACATATATTACCTGACAGAAAGAGAAATTAGGACTTTTTTATATGTTGCTCAGTGACTTCAAATGTATTTTTCTTGGTTTTAATCTTGGAGGTGATAAACCAGGTAGAGATATTTGGCTGAATTAGGCACATATTGAGGTAAGGAGAGGGATAACTTTTAGGACTGGTGTGGCACACTATGCTTCAAAGCAGCACCCTGGAACCCTCATATTCACCCCTGTCATATACTTATGCTGTGTTTTCTACCAAGTATGCCTTGTGAGGTATCTTTTAAAAGTCTTGATCTGTTGAACATTAATATCCTGTTGGACTGTATGTGCTATCATTGTATGTGAAGTTATGAAGTTTTGCTATGTGTGTGTTACTGAAATATGTTGCAAGGTTGGGAACACCCACAACCAGCCTTTTAGGTGCAACAATAGAGGACCCAGATGTGGTTATGGCCCATTAAAGGAATTCACACTGCCAAGGACTATACCAGGAACCGTGTACAATGGAGACTTCTCAGAGATAGCACATAGATAATGGAGACTGCTTGACCCATGTCATAGCAAAGGCTCTTTCCAGCAATCTGGAAGAAGCTATAAAAGAGGGGAGATGACATCATCACTTGGCCTCATTCCCCCTACAACTCAACACCTGGAAACACATCTGGAGGAGAAAGACTGAGCTGGGAAGGTGTTCTCAGGCTGGAAAGGACAATCCTAGACTCTACAATCTACCAGGGTGAGACCCTGCTTGATTAAAATCCTGTCTAGTTTATAGAACTCATATTGTGATTTTACTTTCATTTCTTAGATAACCAACTTTGATCTGCACACTTATTACTCATAATCACTTAAAATCTATCTTTCTGTAGTTAATAAATTTATTTTATATTTTACCTAAAACAGTGGGTTTGGTTGAAGTGCTTGGGAAATCTGCTCAGGTTGCAAGAGTTGGAGCACAACCACTTTTCTTTGTAGAAGTGACAGACTGGGTAATAAACGTACACTGGTCAGGCTTCTGACCAGGGCAAGGTGGTACAGCTCTGGGGTACAAGGCTGGGAAGCTGGGGGAATTGGCTGGAACCTCTCTATTGTTGGTTCATGAGTGGCTGGCCAAACCATTCATGTAGCTCAGGACAGTTTGGTGTGTCCCTGCCTGTTGGATGTCTGTGTAAGTGCAGTACCTGGAGAGGTTTGCAGCTTGTCACAACATCACAGTGTGAGAGGGAACCCTGATTAGTAAGCCAGAGGGCTCAGCAGTATCCCAGTTCGTGGTTGCACCCTGGGGAACCCATCACAGCTGGTTCTATAGCTATTATTTCCCATACATCTGCATTAACAAATAGAGCTGGTTCAAAGATTCAGAAAAATGTCTGAAATTTTTGGTCAGATTTCAAAACGTTTCAGCCATCATAAAAGCTGGCCAAAAGACAAAAAAGAACATTTTAAAAAATATGTGGAAAATATCTGTCAAAATTTATGACCAGCTCTATTAACCAGTGGGAAAGGAACACTGGAAATTATAGTGGGCCCAACATTTGACTTTCACTTTTGCTTGCATCTATTTCATGTAACCTTTTTAAAGTCTCTCTCTTTTTTTTCCCCAAAATGTTTCAGAAGTTTTTCTTTTCTTCCTTTTAAAAAATATATATTTGTAATTGATTTTAATGGACAATTGTGCAGAAATATCTCATTCTTAAAAATACACTTTACTTCCAGTAAGAGGCAGCATCCTGGTAAGGTTGCATAATCTTTTCCCAAGCTTTAACTGTACAACCTTCTTTAGAATAATACTGAGGGACTCTGAGAAAGGGTGATTGTAAATGTCATGACCAAAGTCTTTAGCTCAGCTAAATCCTTTTTTTCTCTATATGCAGAAAGATTGCAATGTTCCTAAGAATTCTACATATTAGTGGGTACTACTATTATTAAAATCACTAGCAACTGCTAAATGCTGGGCAGGAGGCAATTGCATATGCTGCCCACACCTGTGAAGCCAATAACTCCAAGCCACTTTGAAGCTACCTGAATCATATTTGTGCCTTTTCCCCCTTCTTTCTAATGACCAATATGCCCATAACCACCTGCAATGACTGAGCAAGTATCTATGTGCCAACAGCATTGCAATCTGGGAAGTTTGAGAAAAGATTTTTTTTTTAACATCAACTCCTGGATATATATTTCCCTCCAGAGACCTTTCTAGCTGTCAATATTATTCTAAAAATAAACAAGCTCAGCAGCAATGCCTTCAAAGCTGGCAACCAGAATGAATGCCTGGAGGCAAGAAAAACCCGGAAGCACCTGACAGGTTGCACTGTTCAAATCGGTGACGAGCAAAGTCTCCCTGCACTCTGCACCTCTTGGAAGTTTTAAAAAATGGAAGTCTACTGGTTTATATGGCGCTATTAATATAAGCACTTCTGAGAGCTGTAGGAAAAGTCCTGACTGTTGAATCAAATGTCTAAGTCAAAAGACCAGGCTAATTAAAAGTACAAGCAAATAAATAAAACTTTTAATTTAGATTGAAATTAATACTGTATGGGAGAGAGAGCTTAAATCAGGATAAAGAAGGAACTGCTAATTACAATGGATGAAGTGCCTTCTTGGCATTTAGGTACAAGATGTAAATCAAAAGATCTCAGCTATGGTTTAAAATAGAAAATCTGACTCTTAACAGGACCAGTTCCTGAAATGATCGATGATGCTGTGTATATTTTTTTCATCAGGAAGTGTCTTCAAAACCTGATAGAAAGTTCCTGGGAGAGTAACTGTGTAATTACTATGCTAACAGGGCAGGAGCTATTATAATTATTTGAGAACTTCAGTTTAACGTTTTTTCCTGTTTCAGAGTCAGTTCCAGCAATCTCACTTATGCATTCCACCAGTCTAGGACAACCTGCCTATCTCAGTGGGTCAGATCTAATCCTGTTTTCTTTCAAACCCTTCCTGAAAATTCACCTCTTTTGTTGGCCTTCCGACCTAAACCCAGCTAAACACGCCATTGTTTTATCATTCACATTTTAAAAAATAATAATAATAATAAAAAAATCCCACACACCTAAATTATCACCAACTTCTAGGCCTCCTAGTGTATTTTTGTCTGTATTTGTCTGGAGATCTGTAAGCCATTTGTTTCTCTCACCAGCCACAGGAAAGAACCAGTGCCACACCCAAGTCTATTTCAAGCCCTTGCTTCAGGTCACAATTTCTCATTCACACACACCAAAACTCAGGAGTAACACAAAACAAACCACTTCCCCTGACCAAGACAGCCTCCAGATACTTTTCCCTTGACTCTCTTAGCTGTCCCAGAAGAGGCCACATCTTTCCCTTAATCCCCTGTTGAGTCACATGACAGGCAGGTAGCCTTTAACCCTTTCCTGGCTGTTTCATCCTGTCATGTGGTCTTTCAAGGCTCTACAGTGATTTGGACCGCATACTCACACAAGGGCTTAAGGGGGAGTAAGAGCCTCTTTTAAGTCTCCATGTGGTCTACCTGGACCTTTAGGACCTGTCTTGCTCAGCACGGTGCCTACAGGTACACCTTAGAAATAGAATCTAAAGTCCCAATTGGCCCTTAACAAATAATGAATAAATATATAATAGTTCAGACTTCTAAATGTTGAGCACATTCATTTGTTTTATTTATCAAATAATGTAAAGAAATTCTCTGAAAATAAAGGTTTTACCAAAATACTTTACCTGAGTCCTGTGTCCAGTTATAGTAAGATCTTCGTGTGAAGCCATTTGGTGAGTCACATGACTGACAGCTAGCTGGGGAAAATATTGCAGTTTGGGGATTGCTAGGTGCCATCAGAGGCCCAAGGCATCTTTTTCATTTACCTTTGGTAAATTGACCGAGATATTTCCCTCAGTACCTGGACTTTGCCACAGTTATCCATGAGACTGTGACTCCTAGACTTGATTCTTGTAGTGCACTTTACAGAAGTCTATTCCTCAAAAATACTTGGTAGCATTGGCATATTTCACCAGTTCAGCAACTACACTGGCTTCCTCTTTGCCTCTAGATGAAATTTAAATGGTTGACTTTCATTTGTAAAATCCCACATGGATTAGGACCTACAATCACTTTTCTCACCCCACATGCCACTGTGCCAGTTGAGTACAGCTGTAGTGTCCAAGTCAATAATCCCTAGATGTAAATATTTGGCTGGTTGCCACCATAGTGTCCTCATCTCAAAGAACAACCATCATCTGGAGAATCTGTATCTCATTGACTCAAAAGAGTGAAATCCTGACCCCACTGAAGTCAAGGGCAAAACTTCTATTGACTTCAACAGGGCCAGGTTTTCAAGTCCTGAATTTGACATGATTCATGCTTTTGCCTAAAAGATGAGGGTGATGTGAAATTTTGTTTGTTTGAAATAAACCATAATCCAGATTTGATTTAGAATTTCAGATCTGCCTCTCCCCTCCCACACCGCTGTAATTCCTCTGACTTCAAAGGAGTCCTATTGTAGTGTGTGGGGAAAATTACATCTGATGGAAAAGACATTTAGGCCCACATCTGTAAAGTTATTTAGCTACCTAACTCCCATTAAATTCAATGAGTTCTGGGCACCTAAATATCTTTGATGATCTGGCTTTTGGGACTGATCTACCTTTCCTTTGCACATGAGTAAATGAGAATTGAGTCCAAGTCAGTGGACTAATGTAAATGAAAGGACAACCAGGCTCATTAGGTCATCTAGTCCATGAAAATTCTTTTCCAAAATTTGCAAACAATATTTTATATAAAGTAAAAAGAAAATGGAATGCTGGGCAAAGTTGAGGGGAAAAACAAAACAACCACATCAGTAAAACGCTAAACAGAGCACACAGTATGATTATACAAAAGGCAATGAATTAATGAGGGAAAAATATATGCAGGGGCCTACAGCAATGGAAAGTAGCCTGTACAGTCTTCAATTTTCATGCTGGTGAAGAGTGCAGGATTACTTTAAATTGCATCTTTTGGAAAGGTTCTGTTTGTTGAGGAACTTTTTTCTAAGATCTCAGTAAAGGACAAAAACTTTTAATTAAAATAATTAAAAAGAACAGCATAATTATTTCAGTGTCTAAGTAGTATTATTTCAGTGTCTAAGAAGAGCAGAAAAAGATTGATTTGCAAAATTTTCTCTTCAAAATTGCATTCATCTAGTGTACTCTTAAGACAAATCCAATAAAGGCTTTTTATTGGATTCATATTTTGCTTAGCATCTAAAATGGGCTAGGTGCTTTACAGATTCAGCAGAAAACATCGCCCCTGCCTCAAAGAGCTTACAGTTCAAGGGCCAGAGTCTGCCTAATTTGCTCACCCTGAGCAGTATCTCACTTCCCATTTAGACTCATTGGGCCTGAATCTCCTTTCTTGTTGATATTATACTAGCATAACTCTATTGACTTCAATAGAATTACTCCAGATTTGCACCAGTGTGAATGAGAGCAGAAACAATGGGACTATTTACAGAACAAGACATTACTCACCATGCGTTTGGTAATACCTACCTGCCCCACAGGCTGTCAGGGATCACAGGCCTTGAATCCAGGCCCACAGGCAATGCTCCGGCCATGACTGCCATCTGCCAACTCAACTGAGTAACTAGAGAAGGGTCCAGGGAAGGGCTAGCTCCTGAGGGCCCCACCCCCAGAGCTCCCAATTGGGGGAAACATCCGGTTCCTGTGCTTCACTAAGGAGTTCTACATAAACCAAGAAGTAACAACAGGAAGTTGTGTGAGCAACCCAAGGAATCCTTGGCTGGCTGTGACTTTGGACCCCTCCAGCTTACCTGACTCCTGAGCCCTTCATTCCTGCCTGCTCCTGGTTCCTGTCATCCCATCCCAGACCCCTGTCTACTCCCAGTTCCTGCTGTCCTGCCCTACTCCAGGCCACTGCTTCTTTCCCTTATCCCTGACACTGTTTCTGACCCTTGGTCTGGCACCTGATAATGTCTCTGGCTCTGACCTTTGGCTTGGCCCCTGAAACGGTCTCTGGCTTTGATCCCTAGCTTGGCACCTGACTCTCTTCAGCTCTGACCTTTGGCCTGGTACCTGATGCTGTCTGTGGTTTTGACCCTCCACTCTGACCATTAAGCCTGACTCCTGCTCCAACCACTAGGCATGACCACCTTGTAAAGGCTGCTATCCATTTTGGGTTTTTCTAAGGCATCCTAATTTTCTCCAATTCTTCTATGTCCTAGCCAGCACTGGTCAAAGAACACTTATGTGTGCAAGCAAAACATTTGTGTGCAACATCAACAAGTTGCATTGCTTCCTACTGACACAAATTCATGATGACATCATGATTACCAAGGAAAAATAGCAACCTTTATCTAACTATTTGTAAAGATCTGTGTGATCCTCCCCTAAAAGGATCTGTAAAAGAGCAAGATATTACTATTGGTGCTATGGTTTTGTTGCTCTGTTTGGCTTTTTAATATCACTTAGTCACTTGAAACATTAATGGTCTCTCTTCACTCCTACTTTATGATACTCTTAGAAGCTTTATCTTGAAAGGCAAAAAAAAAAAAGATGTTTTTTTCTTCCGTTCGAATCTGGATATTAAATGTTACACAGAGATTGATATTTGTGCATGATCATTCCTTTGGGGCAGCTGATCATTTAATTATTTAGCAACATGCTTATAAATCTGTGATTTAATGACAGCAGGTTTTAGTGATTTCCAAGAGGACTGTTACCTTAGCGATGGGAGACTAAACAACAAAGGACTGTGCTGTTATTGGACCATTTCCTATGAATCTTTCATGCAGTAGTCAGGATGTATATAGTACATATCTTAAAAAGTATGACTGAAGACCTCTGCAGACATTATGTAGTAAAGAAAGTATAAAGTTATAGGCTGAAATCACCTTAACTTTTAAAGGTGGTTTTGCAACGTGGTAGGGAGGGTATTTTAATGATGGAGTCACTTATCAGTAGCTTCAATTAATTCAAAAGTTAGGTATTTGGTAGAATGATTATTACTAAGGCCTTGTCTACACTACAGATGCTTTGCTGGTATAGCTATATACTGTCAGAGTCCTTAGTGTAGATGCAGCTTATATTGGTAGTTTTACTGTTGGCATAATAACACCATCTCCCTGAATGACATTAGCTATGCTCAGAGATGCACTTTTCTGACAGCATAGCTACATCTATACTGGGGGTTTTGCTGGCATAGCTATGTCAGCTGGGGGGAAGAGTTGTGGTGGGGGAAGTTCACCCCCTGACTGACACAGCTATGCCGACAAAACTTTGGAGTGTATGTTCGGTCTGACACAGTAGAAGGAAAAAAGAGATCTGTCCTATTTGTGCTGCCTGGATAGCAGTGCAGAGTTTTTCATTCCAGATCACTCTGAATCAGGTAGAAGAGTGACTTAAACCTGGGCCTCCCACATCCCAGCTCAGTGGCCTAATCACCAGGCTACAGATTGCGAGCCGGTCTTGCCCTCCCTCATGCTTCCACCCAGATTAAATTTAATGAAATTTAACAGAAAATGTTCCAACCAGCTCTACTCAGACATAACTTTTACTGTGAGCATGTTCCCCCTTTTGGCCAGACTGATTCATTTAACTGAGCAATCCTTGCAGAAAGAGAATATCAGTGATAGGGCAAATTCTGCTATTAAATTCATGATGGCCGCTTAAATTGACTTCAGTGGACTTTGCATCTGCATATCTCAGGGCACAGTTTAGTTCCATATTTGTATGACATATTGAAAGCTAGATTTTGGCTGGCACTCATACCCCTTCAAGTTAAGCTAAGCTAAATGTGTTTTTCCTGGGTAAATATGCATTTTTGCACCTCTGATGCTGATTTGATCTATATTGATTTTGATCATTTTATATTTTTCTCCATCTCTTTCTTTGGATCTTGTTTTATACTTATGAAATGATTATTTCTGAATTCTTCCCCTAGAGTTTATCAACCAGTTGAGGATAGAGCTAAGATGCTAATGAATTCATTTTGTTTTCTGCTTTTACTTTGTGGGCAGCTGGGCCGGCCACTTATTTACAGTAAATTCAGTACATAAACCTATCCATATATTCCAATCTGTGTAAAGTTCCATCAGCTGCTGATTTTCAAAGAAAAAGGCTTCCCAACAAATTTGGTGATGCACAAAATTATTTTCAAATGGACAAGATGGTTTAGTATTTTACTTCTTTTTTTTTTTTAGACCAAAGAGTAGCTGGGGTCTAAAATGGAACGGACCATTTTTTCTGTGCGATTCTACAGTGAATATCTCCATCTATTTTACTAAGCTAAAAATCTGCATGTGTTAAATATGGAGGTTTGAAATCAGGTCTGGATCAAAATCTTATGACTTGAAGATATTTCTATTGGAAAAGGAGAAAGATGTCACTAGAAATTGCTAGTGAGTGGCTAATCCAGAGCTATTGGGTGCTGGGCCTACCTTTCACCTTTGCTTCAGATGCTGGTTTACTTTCATCTGGGTCAGCAGAGACTTGTTTTTCATAATCACTGCTGTTTAAATCTCCTCAGGGTAAGAATGGTGAGGAAGTCAGGGATGAAATGCTGAACAGTTAATGTTTGGAATATGACTTTCTCAGCATGTGGCTCTTGCAAACCTTCCATTTGTGAAGGACTTCACATTTTAGTCTCTAAATCCAATTAATCCATTCACTCTCCCCTAATATGGACAATTACATTGTGACCTTCACTGTCCTTCACAGTGATTGTAGAATTAGGGACCATTTAAGCCTAGCTACTTCATCTTTAGAGAAAGAGAGACCACAAAGTGGCTAAAGCTTTCCAACTATTTGTTTATCAGCTCCTGGATTCACTGAGTGCACCCAATTTAGATCTCTCCTGCAGGATTAAAGGCAAAGAGGAGAGAGCAATGCTTTCATGATGAGCAGGCTTTCAAAGGCTACTCAGCTGTTGCTACCAAGTAAACCAACCAGGGCTGCAGGCATATTTCCCCTTCTTCCAGCTATGCAGTTTATGCAAGCATTGTTTGTTTGTTTGGGCAAGTCAGATAACAAAGCCAGGCAAATGTTAGCTAATCTGTTCACTTTATCATGAACAATTTCTCTCAAGCACTGGTTTCTAAGAAGAGTTGAAAATGAGCTGGTTCACCACAGTAACTACCTGTGGATATTTTCTCAGTACTAAAACCCTATTGGCCCAGGTGCATAGATGCATAATGAGGCATTGTATTTTTTTAATATGCTCTCCCTTGCTCTCATATTGGCTGGGAGAAGAGCCTGTTTGGAAAGAGAGCTGGAGGGTACGTTCTATGAAATAGGCTAATATGATTTCTTTTACTTAAGAGTAGTTAAAATTATCCATTATGGTATCATTGTACTTAGAGCTGGATTCTGGAGAGAGATTTGCCCTGATGCCTTGCTAGAGGCAAGAATGTGTCATATTCTCACTTTTGGTCATAACATTGTGTATCTCTTCTCTGAAAAGGAAACAAACAAGGGAAAAGAGTCTTTACCAACCCCATTGCAATTAGACATGGTGGGTCAGCTTGTCAGCTGCCAGGAATGAACATTGCTCCATTGCCTTCTGATTGACACCAGTTGAAAATATGGCCCTATAAATCTGGCTGTGAAAAGTATAATAAAAAGTCTCTTTTTGTCAGGCTAGATGAAGTTGTTCATGGGCTGTTTTCTGTTCTTTTTAAAATGTGAATGTAGTGCTTCTGAAAGAGGTAAGACAGCTCGGAGTGAAAACCTCTTGCCGTAGAATAGGTATCTATCCATGGTGTTTCACTATTTTGTGCTAGATAACAACATCAAAGGACTCCATGCATATAAAATCTAAACTGGCTCTCTATTAAGTGAACTATTAACAGAGTTGCTGCAACTGCAGCTAGCATTCAAACCATGTGCAAACAGACTTCCTTGTGCCTCCTCCAACCTCTCACCTCCTTCAACCCGTGCTCCTCTCTCCACGTTCCATGCAGATTGCCACACACAGGGCAGGTTTGCATCAGAACAACCTTCCCCATGTCTCAACAATGGACATTAAAAAGCCTCCTCTGCATATGATAATGCGATTCAGTCTCCAGGCTGATTCAGTCTTTATCCTTGGTCATGTGACTGCCAGCAAAGGGGACAAATAGTGACAGCTATAGAGTAGTTTTGTAATGTGGACCTAGACTGAGGCTTCGCTATTTTATTTCACAGGGGCTGCTGACCAGCAAATGGATGATTTGGTCACTACAGACAAGAGCCACATTTGAACCAATGACCGAAAGATGAAAAGCTCCGTGGCCCGTTGTCAAGCCCCTGAACCATCAAGTGCCCCTTGTCTAATACATGTTATTATGCTAACACGTTGGGCTCCTCATACTAGTATTATTTCTCAAAATACTTAAGAGCTATTTAAGTCTCCCCTAATGGGTGGTCTGATGCTGATGCACTTTGTATTGGTGTGACAAATAATAAAGGTTTTCTGTGCCTTGCAGGATTGTTGTGGCAGCTTTTTCTCCCTACTCCCAGCACAGTAGGAGAGTGATTTCACTTTCTATTTATTTGACGTTAGTCATGTTTGGGAAAGCACAGAAGCCTGCAGTGAGACCTTGTTACAGCATTGTTCTTGCATATATTGGAGTTACAAGGAGCCCACTGCCACACTTAAGTCTGTTCCATGCCAATTAGGATACACAACAGGACTAAAAAGATAGTTCTGATTAAAAGCAGTGGGTTTTGTTTCCAATCATTTCGAGGTTAAACTTTGGTAACAAGAGGATCCATTCACTGAAAACCTCATCTGGCCAGATTCATCCTCACAGGCAAATATAGGTGCAAATTGCATGGCTTAACCCCAGCAATCAGTGCCTACTTTGGCAGGACATTAGTTGCCAATGAGACACACAGGAGAAGGGAGGCTGCATCACAACTTTCCCCAGTAGCACAGAGCCTGGAGTGAACATGGCCTTTCAACTCCAGCTTCTGAGAGCAAGTTACAGATTAAGTAGACAACAGAAAGCAGGATTTGGGTCTCATTTTCTAAAAGTCCCAATTTCAAATGGCACTTTGGAAGTCAATGGGCCTTAGGAATCTGTCCAAGTCACTTCTGAAGATAGGAAAAACTCCTAAGTTGCTTAAGTTCTTGTGAAATTTGCACACATGTAGCTTAGTGAACCTCACACTCCATCTTTTTATTTTATCTTGGGTAAAGAACAAGGGCCGCTGTTCAGAACCACTCTTTAAGCAACGCAGGCTAACCACCTCCAGATACAATGCAGGACTTCCTTCCCAACTTTTCCTCAAGCATGAGAAGATGTCTGATAGGATAAAGTCAAATTGTTTTATGATGTGACAGAGCAGGTCATGAACAACATAATTCGAACGGTGAGTTTGAATGATATCTCCATACCAAGAGGCTTTTCAGTAATAATAATTCTAATAAATTATTCTAATAATTGAGTTCTAATAATTGAGGTCATTTTGGGTTTTATATTATTGCCCTGCAAGTTCCATAACACCCAGCACAGATCATGATTGACTCCATTTATTAAGAAACTTTTGCTTGGCTAAAGAGCTCAGCTGTTTGCCAGAGCTGTGGGACCCAATTCTAATCTCACACTGATACTACTTTATAAAATCCCTGGAGTTACATCAGAATTCAGTGGAATACACGGACTGGAATTCTGGGTTGCCTCTGCATTCAGTTGATACATTAATCTTTAGAAGGGAGGTAAATGATCATCATGAACCAGTACACAGGGAAATGAACTGGTAGACATGAGAAATCTACAGTTGTCAAGAGGCCTGGATTCAGTCCCAGCTCTGCCACCATCTTTGACAAAACAACTCATATTTCTGTGCCTCAATTTCCCTATCTGTGAAATGAGTGTAATGGTGCTTACCTTGTCTTAAAGCACTGTGAGATCTACAGATGAAAAAAAGGTATCATTATTAGCAGCAGCATCTATTCTTACATAAAAAAGTAAAGATGGGGACAACTTATGAGAACAGATTAATCTCTTCTGAAGGCTGTAATTATCCCACATCATTCTGTTATGAGGCAGGGTAAGAAATGTTGCAAAAGGGATGGGGCGGTCATAGAAAGCATATCATGTAGGCCAAGGTTCCATGGATACATATATACAGGGTTTAAACCTTAGGGACTCATGGCCAGAAGCTTGCAAAGTCCCTTCTCCTTTGGGGCCTCCAGAAGCCAGGCTGAAGTTAAAGTTTAGTTGATTTTGAAGGTTAATATGTGATCTATGAAATGGCAATGCACTGCTACTAGCACTGAAACTGTTATTACCAGGCTAATGGAAGCCTGGTGTTCTCAAAACTTTGATAGGTCAATTTTTGGCTAAATAACACTCAGATTGTCCAATTCTATCAAAAAGCATTTTAAC
This sequence comes from Trachemys scripta elegans, assembly GCF_013100865.1. NCBI lineage: Eukaryota > Metazoa > Chordata > Testudines > Emydidae > Trachemys > Trachemys scripta. The sequence continues at coordinate 103,775,295 of NC_048298.1, read as the reverse complement.
TTCTTCTGGTGGACAACAGAATTTCTCAGAAATGTCAGCTCCAGCCTTCCAATGTCAAAGCAAAAGTGGGCTAAAATAAAAGTAAATTACCTTATCAGGGACTTATACTCAGTGACAGGCTCTTTAAATACATACAGCTTGTTCCCCATTCCAGTTTCTACCAAGGGCCCATGGGTATATGTAAGCTACTGAACCAGCTGAACTGCCTCCTTTTTTTTTAACTTTAAGGGATACAAGTAGAATTCCTATTTATTATTGTCACATACTTCTGTACAAGATATGGACTGGTCACAGAGCTCGCTTATACACACCAAATGTGTTCATCATAAGATCCTTTAAAGCTCTGCGAGGCCTGGCTGAGGTGAATTGAAATAAGATTTGTTACCAGATTCTAGACCTGGCAATTCTCTGAGTGACATCTGTTGTAAAAGTGTTCATACGCTCTTTTAGCCTTTTTATCCGATTACGCGCCTCTCTTCATGTTTGGCCACTTTGGAAATAGGTTCTTTTCCAGTGTTGGAACAGTTGTTCTGAGTTGTCTTCCATCAGGTGTTGTGCTGGACTGTATCCATGTCGTACTCCTGTGGAGCTAGGCTCTAGCATAATGGTCTGGAATTGGTCCTTTTGGTTCAGTGCAACCATATTAGCAGGGAGTTGTCCATTAGAACCTTAAATTTCCTATTATACAGATAAGGCTTAAGTTGTTTATTAGCCCAAACTACAACATAACATTCCCTCTTGATAACAGCATAGTTCTGTTCATTAGGGGGTCAGTTATGTTACTTAAGAAGGCAATGGCAATACCATATAGTATACATACACCTTGTAGAATTCCCTATCTCACTACTCACACCGTGGCATGTACGTCTGTACCAGATATGGACTGGTCATAGAGCTTGTTTATACACATCAGATGTGTTCATCATAAGATTCTTTAATGCTCTTGCCAGGTATGGCTGAGGTGAGCTTAAATAAGGTTTGTTACACACAGCACCGCCTAGTGGCTGAACAATATAGTACAGTTAAACGTTCCATTACAGTTATCATTCAAAAACTAATAAGGAGGTCTAGTGATAGTGACCAAGTCAATGTTTTTTTAATTAATGTTAATAAGGAAACAAACAATAACAAATATAAAAAGATGACCAACTTACAGCTTGCATATGTTACCAGAACACTGCACATTTCAAGGGATAGCCAATACAATTATCCAATTACACAGCTTTACAACAGGTCAAAGCTGCAAGATGAAACAATACAAAAATCAGACAATGTTATACTGATATAGTATGTTAGTCTGGGTGTAAAAATAAAAGAAAAAATGCAAATAGGCAGGAAAGGGAAGGAGGGGACAAGAGTGTGGGGAGAAAAAGGAAGGAGAAAAAGGGGAGAGCTTCTTTGGAGTGGAAGTTGGGTATTATCTGATCTATCTCAGCGTTCTTTATCCAAATGTATCACAAAATAGGGTCCAAATGTCTTCAAATTCATAAAATTGCTTTCTGTGTCAATAAGCTGCTAGTTCTTTTGCTGCTAACTCAGACAGGTCTGAATACCATTGCTCTATTCTGGGCATACGCCTGCTCCTCCATTTTTATCAAATCATGCACTCAGTAATCATTGCAGATCTCAAGAGCCAACTTTTTTTCTGGTGGAGTTAAAACCAGAGTAGTTGGTACATAACCTAGGATATGATTTTCAGCTGAGGTTTGGTTACTGAAGCCAAGCACTATTTTCACTGTTGTGTCCACCTCTTTCCATAGCTGTATGACTGTTGCACAGCCCCACCACACACACAGCAGGGTTCCTTTTTCTTTATTACAGTGCCAACGACCAGAGGACAAAGTGTTTTAGTTGTATGTACTGAGCATTAGTGTTAGAAAAGAGGCAATGCCCTCATCGTTGGCTATTAGGGAAACCCATATGATGCTCTTGTTCAGTCAGTTCTTGCCCTATCCCCCCGAATTTGCAAATCTGGGTTACCCCACAGATGTGCTTTTCCATGACAGTGAGGATGAAATTGGTACCTTTTAGCTACGATAGCTCAGAACCTTCATGCAGCTAACACTGTAGGCACCTTATTTTTCTGTGTCAGACAAGAAGAGGAACTGAGCAGGCCTGTGGAAGAATTGGATGTATTAATGTCCGTTCAGTTTCCACTCACCTGAATATAAAGGTGGTATCATGCTGGAATCAGTTTGACATCTGTGACACAATAAAAGCATAATAGTAATTTTGTATATCTGGGAGCCCAAATCAATAGTTCACAGACAGTCACTTCTTCATGTGCAATAGATTGTGCCATTAACTAAGTGCTGTACAGTGCTGTCAGTTTGACAATGTGGCACTGGAAGTAAAGGACACTGTCAGGGTTCTCTGGGAGCTATGACTGTGCAGCTGTGGCATAGCTGTGTCCTTGCAATTGTAAGCGGAGTCAGGATGAGCTCTACCCTGACATCTGGTGGTGAATTATGGCGAGTGTGGAAAAGAACTCCAGGGGCTGATCTTGTTTGCATAGGCACACCCACTCGCCTGGCATGAAACAACAGCAACTCAAAGTGGTTACTTTGGCTGGTGTGGGATCCCCAGTTTTCTCTGTTATTGGGGCAGGAAGAATAAAGTTTTGTTACCCTGATTCTGTGAATTGAGGCCAGTGGAACTGTTGTATGACAGAAGGACTGAGTGAGTCCTTCACCATTACCTAAGTAGCACTTGCTTGACAAGGGGCATGGGTTACAAAACCCAATGAACTGAGAGAAGATGGGGGCAGGTATTTGTACCTGATGGTATGGGTCCTCCTCTTCCTCTGAGGGTTTGAAACACCAATTGCACTATCTTCTCTCTCCACTGTTGAATGTCAGAGCTAACTTTGATTCTATTAGGAGTCTAATTACAGGCTGCTGAGCTGAATTCACTTTGGGCCAATGGTGCACTAGCACTGGGGCTCCCCTACTATGAGCTGAAATTGCTAAGAGATGAAATCACAAAAGAGCTAACGTTATTAAGAGCTGAGATCACTGAGTGCTGTGTTAACTAGTGGGGGAGCCTATATTGCTAAGCAGCTGGCGGAGCAATTAGTGGGGATGACTGGAGGAGCAGCGAGTGGTGCGGAGCCTTGCGGGGCTGGTTGGAGCAGCCCAAGGAACGGCGAGTGGAGCTGTTTGCGGGGACGGCTGGAGTGTCTCACAGGTCGGTGAGCGGAGCGGGACAGCTTGTAGAGCAGAGCAGTTTGTGGGACGGCAGGAAGTGGACTGGCTCATGGTGAAGGCTGCGGCGGAACCCCACAGAGAGATGGCTGACCGGCCTCGGATCACATAAGGTGCCCCTTAACATCGTGCGTGCCCCCCCTTTTACTCTGGGGCTGCACTGACCAGGGACAGAGACTTTGGGGTTTGTTGGACTTTGGGTGGTTGCTAGACCCAAGAGACTTTGGGGACTCTGGGTGATTTTTGGGTTGCTGGATTCAAGAACCAAAGGGAAAGGGCACAGCCCAATTTGCTGGGGTGGGTTTTTTGCTCATGGTTTGTGTTATGAATCCTGTTTGTGGTGTTTTTCCAATTTAATGCTGATGTTGTTTACCTCATGTTATTAAACATTTTCTGCCAAACTCAGACTCCGTGCTTGCGAGAGGGGAAGTATTGCCTCTTAGAGGCACCCAGGGGGTGGTATGTAACTGTCCCAGGTCACGGGGTGTGGGCTCGAGCCGGTTTTGCATTGCGTTATTGAAACGGAACCCCTAGATACAGAACCTGGCCCTTGTTGCTGCCAACTAAGATGGGCAGAAGGGTTACACAATAAAGTATAACAAGATCCAATGGCTGGGAAGTTGAAAACAATTCAAATGGGAAATAAGGTGCAACTTTTTAACAAGGAGGAGATGGTAGATTTACCCTCAGTTGAAGATTTGGATTTTCAAAGGAGTCATTTCAATAGGATTTGGGCATCTAACTCCCTTGAGCTCTTTTGCAAATTCCAGTCTAATTGGAGGCTGGATGTCTTTCTAAAAGATATGTATTGGGCTTGATAGCCTTCACTGGCATAGCTGAAAAGAATAATTCCCTCCACTGCCGGAATTACTGAATGAAATCCTTCAGTCTGGGTGTGGAGGAGATTAGACTAGATTATTATAATGATCCTTTCTAGCCCTAGAATCTTTGCCTCTTCAACAACACAGCCAGGTGCAAAACTGTAAAAGTGCTGCCTATTTTTGTCAGTCCTTTTCAACTAAAAACCCCAAAACGCATGAATCTTGCAGATATTTAGGACTAACTTGTGTCTTTAGGCCTAGTCCTCTGACAGAGATGCAAGTGCACCTCCGGAGGAACCCTGGGAAATCACAATTCCTTCTTGCTCCATCTCGTGATGGGGGCACTAATCTACACTTCTTTACCACGTGACGCATCATCCCCCTCATGCCGCCTTAGGTTGGCTGGCTGGCACACGGTCTAAAAGGGATGGGCTCTGCCTACCAGTTGCCAGCTCTCTGTTCACTTGTTTCTGAGGCTCCCTGCCCCAGCCTCACCCTCTGCTGGGAGCCAAGATGTTGGGAGGCTTCTCAGATGAGTGTGTAGAGAGGGGCTTTACTTCAGTGTGTTTACCCTTAGCACTGCAGCTGCAGGGACTGCTTCTTCAGAGGACCAGATCCAATAAGGCAGCCACAGAGAGCTGGGTTCACACCCACTATCCCCAGCAGGCTTGTACTGGGGCAACTAGGCCACACTGAAGCCCCATGCCACCATATCTTCACTACTATTGTTACCTGCACCAGCTAGATTAAAGCTAGCACAGGTATGCCTTCCTGTGCTACAGTCGTACCTTACTCGGACGTTACCCAGATTGCAGGCAGATTGTGATCTCTGCTCTGTAGGCTCTCTCAGGGCTGGCCAGCCTGCTGTACTTTTCATACTGAAATTAAAATATGTTCTGATTTTCTATAAATCACAGCATTTGGTCAGCCATTGTTTGGAGTATCCAATATTTTGCTCTTTTTAAAAAAATAATTAAGCAGTAGAACTGCCATTCAATTCATTACAAGTCAAAAGAATCAAATAATGCCCTAAAATCCCTTTGAATAATCTTGGCTCCTTCTCAATGGATGCCATTGGGCTTTAGAAAACTCTTTCCTTCCAAGCCCTGCAGCTTTACTTTTTAAGTTATGGGCTCTACAGTGCACTCTGGGGTACATTTTCAAAGGCTGCACAGGTTTTTTTTACCATTCAGCGCCCAGAAAAGTCAATGGGAACTGTGGCTAAAAATGACTTTGAACATATACCCCAAATGAGGGCCAAATAATCTTTTCCTTCTGGGCCTGGCAGAATGTCAGGTCATTAACATTACAGATCAAGCTTTAGTAGAACATGCTCTGAAACGCCCCATACTGATATGTGTAGCGGTTCTTTTATGATGCTCTTATCTCTGTACTTTTCCAATCATTTCTGGTATCTATAGTGCATATCCCAAGTCTTCAGATTACCCCCTCGCTTGTCCCAGCGTTATCACATTCTGCCACCAATTTTAATACCAGAAAACATAATAACTGGCAGCGAGCACAGGGATGCATTTAATGCTTTAGAAATAATGAAATGTCACTCCCATTACAGAACAATGTGGCATTTAATGATTTAATGGGGCTATGCAAAGTTTATTTGCATTATTATTCCACCGTAATGATTTGGCTGGCAGTCAAAGCTGCCAAAAATATCACTGAATGTTAATTTAGATGAACTTTAAAGGCAGCCATGTGGGAGGGGTGACCTGAAATCAAAGCTCCTGGTCTTAACTTTCAAAGGAGACTGCTCCTGAGGGTATCATTAGAATCTGCCTTTAACCCTGCAGGTTTTGAAATCTGAGAAGAGGACAAAAAGGAAAATACCCCCCAGAATGAATTGGAGCGCATGTCACACTCATGAGCAGAAATCAGAACCTGGTAATTAGCTGGCACAGAAAAAAAAACCCATTCAGATATTATTAACAAAGCTAATTAAACCATCACACGTGGAGAGGAAATGTTAGACCAACATATTTTTGAGGAAAACTAAGATTTTTTTCCCTTGATGTTATGTTGAGTGAATGTTATTCACATTTTTCGACCAACTCGGTTGAATATTAATAATTCGAGCTATACTACTCCTACAGATTATTGCAGGAAGGTTCTAAAGTAGGTTCCTATTGTGCTTTACAAACACCCAGAGTTACTTTCACACATGTAGAGGAACAAATAAACCTTATTTTTATCTATACTCACATAGCACATAGAGGCCATCATCAGGATCAGGGCTCCACTATGCATGTCACTCTACAAATATATAATAAAAGACAGACACTGCCACAAAAAACGTACTGTCCAGCTAGAGAAGACAGTCTACAGTATTCTACACTAATCATCCAAAACACTGCAATAGCTTTACTAATTCTGGCCCCACTGAAGTCAATAGCAATAGTCTCGTTGACTTCAGTGGGGCTAGAATTTTACTCATAATATTTTGGACCATTACTCTAGAATAACAGATTAAATTAAATGAAGACACCTCAATCCATAAAAACAAAGACAAGAAAGGGATTGGTAAAAATCAACCATTTCTTTTCTTAGATGAATTAAAACAGGGTTGTTTGCAGTTGTTGTAGCCAGGCTGATCTCAGGATATTAGAGAGACAAGGTAGGTGAGGTAATACCTTTTATTGGACCAACTTCTGTTGGTGAGAGAGACAACCTTTCAAATACACAGAGCTCGTCTTCAGGTTACCTGAAGAAGAACTCTCTGTAGCTCAAAAGCTTGTCAGATCAGTCAAAGAAGAGCTCAATATACCTTGAAAGCCTGTCTCTTCCCCCAATAGAAGTTCATCCAATAAAAGATATTACCTCACCCATCTTGTCTCCCTCATGAAAAGAATAACAGTCGAACTGCACCCATCACCACATTTTAAAGATCTTTATGCCTTTAATCCCCACCACATGCCATGAAAAGGAGCAGCATACAGTGTTGTATATGGATACATTAACACGGAGGTACAGATGGAACATATTTAAGACCCCATACCCCTACAGTGATGATCACAGTCAATCACCTAATATGAATGGTGGAGTCGGTGGTGGTTAGTGAGTTGCTAACTTCTCTTGTCCACTTAATTAAGAAAATAAATAGAACTACAATACCTCCCAAATATGCACTAAAGGACTGATCCTGCCCCATGGAAGTCAACTCACTTGCTTCTATGGGAGCAGGATCAGATTTTTAGCTAATATGTCCAACCTTGTACTCTAGTTACTGTCATCCTTCCCTCTCCATGGTGTTCTGTGCCCATCTGCAGTCAACATCTGTCTGCAGTGTCTTGTGCATATTTAGGCTCAGATTTGTGTTCTAGCAAGGAGGTTCCACACAAGCGCAAGGGCCCACTCATGCAGGTCAGCTAAGCACATGCTTAAATCCCACTGAAGCCAATGAGACTTAAGCATGTGCTTAAGTCCTTTGTTGAATAGTGCTAGACTTAAGCATGTACTTAAGAGCTTTGCCCAGCTGGGGCCTTAGATAATAAGGTCTTTGGAATAGGGGCTGTCTTTTGGTTGATGTCCGTAAAGCACCCCCAATCCCAGTTGGGTTCTTGGCTCTGTAACAGCAATAAAATAAAATACCATTTACAATCATGTAAAAGGAGGGGCAGCCAGCACACAATGAACCACATTTAAATCCAGGCTTTTCTCCACCAGTGCTTCAGTTTCATGGAATAATCACCTTGCTCCTCTATCCCATAGTACACTTACGGCAGACTTGCCAACAATCCCTTTTATTCCTTTAATTTAGTACCATCCTGCCATAAAAAATCATTAGTTTTATATTTCCCCAGTGCCCGGAAATCAAATGAAGATTAACAATGTGAATCTGGAAAAGGCATCCCAGCATTGTTATATAAACAAAGCCAAACTAACAATACCATAGCTCTGTGGTGAGGGGGCATGAAATAGACAAATAAATGTATCAGCTGTAAATGATACGAATAAACAGATGCCAAAGTATATAATATATTCACTTTTTAAAAGGAGCCACTAGATAATTTGGCTGGAAGGCTAATTAACCTAGCCACAAATGCAACTTAAAATCTGCTCTCACCTGCTGCTCTCACTAGTTTCCTCAGGGACTGCAGAAAGCAGCCTATGCAACCTTAATTCAAACCCCTTGTGCATCAGCATTATGATACAATCTTTAATTACACGCTCAGTATTTTTGACATGGGACTCTGCCTCATTCAGTGCACAGGATGGACCTGCTCTTGGGGATGAATCAGGGTAGTGCAGGAGGCTGTTGTCTGCATGATCCCTACCTCATTTGCTGCAGATTTGGAAGATGTGTAATGAGTGAGGCAGTGAATTGTTGGAAGAGAAAGGAGGATTTCGTGATTGAAGGAGTTGAATGCTACATTGAAGAACTGAATTCTGTTCCTTCCTTGCTTCTGCCAGAGTTCCTATATTATGTTGAGCAAATCATTTAAGGCAAACTTTTCACAGGTGGCTATTTATTGTGTGTTTGTCATTTCCCGGGTGCCCAACTTAAGGCCTTGGGGGGTCTGATTTGCAGAAGTGATGAGCACTCCCCTCTGCAACTGAAGTCAGTGGGAGCTGTGCTTTGTAGCCCATAGGGCTAGCCTTCTTGCTTATATATCTTTTCTTATAATAGATTTATACTAGCGTATTTTGGAATGCAAGGAACCTACAGGCCACATCCTGTATGTTGAGCTTGTAGTGAGGCCTAGTGGCCTCCCTCTGAGCAGGAAAGAAAGGATCCACTACACTCCCCTTGGTGGGGAGAGCCTAGCCTGCCCCACCCCCGTTGCCAGAAGTGCCGTGGTGAGGCCAGAAGTATAAGAGGAAGGCCCTGCAGCCCAGTTGTGGTGGAATCCCCAGAGAAGGATGCTCCGGGCATACTGCCATGCCCAGGAGGAGAACCTACCCCCGACTGTCCGCTAGCTGCAGAAGTGGGAGACCCTGACGAGGAGTAGCCTGAACTACCAGCTGCAGTGTACCCGAGGAGCCTGACTAACCCTGGAAGTGAGAGGTACCAAACCCCAGGGAGGCAGGAAGTGGCCCAGGGGCAGACACGGAGTAGCTGGCTGTGGAGCCAGGTGTGGCTCAGTCGGTGTGTTGTGGCTGGATCCCCACCGACGCAGGGGCAGCCAATCCTACCTCTGCCAGGGCCCTGGATTGGGACGCGGTGGAGTAGGATGGGCCCGCATCCCCCTGCCACCTCACCCCAGGGTGGCTGACTCCCTACCCTGTGCAGGGAAGCTCCCACTCTGAAGAAGGAGCCTCCCTTATAGACTGTTGCTTTGCTGGCTGCCTATGCCCCGTCCAGGCTAAAGCCAGCCTTAAGACTGTTTAATTGCTGGCAGCTTGAGCCTCCCCAAGCCCAGGCTAAAGCCTGGCCGTGACTGTCTGGTGCCCAGCCCTATTGTGGGGCTGGGAACGAGAGGACCTGGGGGGCCTTGCTCCACCTCAGGTGTAGACAAGAACCCTAGATTTTTCTGCAGCTTTGTGCCTTGGCCAAAGAAGCCTGAAGGCAACTGGAACGAGTGGCCTCCCTCTGAGCAGGAGAGCAAGGGACCACTGCAGAGCTAAAGCAAGTTAGCATCCTTACAGCATGCAAAATCAGGCAACACTATATATTACAAAATACTCTGAAAATCTGGCACTAGGCATCTCAAATTAGAGACCCAAAATTAGCGTACGCTTTTCACAATATTGGCCTTATTTTCTCTGTGCTGCTGCTCCCTGTTTGGGTTAATAACACCTCCTTGTTACAGGATTTCTGTGAAAATAAACTAATAAATGTTTGCAAAGCACTCAGATATTATAATAATGAGCATCACAGAAAAGGACTACCAGTTTGCCTATAATATGCTGTTTATTGTTATGCCATCAGACATTTAAGGCAGTATTGTACACACACACACATACACTTTCCATCTGTCTTCACCTTAAAACAGGTTATTCCTATTTAAAAAAACCACCACAAACAGGCTACCACTTTGAAAGAGATCCCCTAGCCTTAAAATGCTGAATTACCAGCAGAATTGGTAACATCTTTCAAACCAATAGAAACATTTTAGGTGCAATGACAAAAAGAGAGAAACCATTATAAAGACCTCTGAATAAGTTACATTGTTTTTATTAAAAGTTTAACATTTTTTAAAAATAGAATTTTTTAAGGGCCAAATGTTGATGAAAAAATCATATTCAAAAAGTTTTGACTAGCTCAGGGTAAACCCTTTAACTGTTTCCACTCTCGGACTCTCTCTTCAATGGCATAAACTGAACTCACACAAAAAGACAGAAATGTAGCTTTATTTTTTTTAACTGTCCCCCAAATGGGGAAACAGAAAGAGACATCTGTGTCTCATTCCCTGTGAAGGTGCAGTTTTCCACTGCATTATTACAGGAAACAGTACAACACATAGCCAAATGTTACTTTGTATGCTACTTCCCATTAGAAAGTTCCCCATAATGTTAGCTTCCTAGAAAAGCACACTCCTTGCTGGAAGGCTCAAGAGCTTTCTGGGTGTCAGCCACAAAGTAAGACTTGCCTGCAGTCCTCCCCTCCCACCAAAAAGGAAACTTTTTTTTTTCTGAAGAGAAACACAATAAAAAATAGTGCAGGTGATGAAATTTAGAAAATAAGGCTTTGCAGCTGCATCATGAACTAAAAAGCCTGACTGCCATTGTTTGTGTATCTGTATTTACCAGTCCCCCTTAACAAAATGCACCTCTCTCACACATTGCAAGCTGCATTATATCTGTATATATTCAGATAGATCAAGGCCCAGATACCAGCTGCTGAAAATCAGTACAGCTGCACTGACATTAAGGATTGATAATATTTAATGAAAGGTTTTGTGAGCATGGTTAGAAAAGACACTATCTTGGATTCAGACTCTCAGTCGGTGTAAATCAGCATTGCATCATTAACTTCAATGGGAAAGAATGACTTACAGCAGCTGAAAATCTGGATCCAGAGTAGTATTGTTTCTAGCCATGCTCACAAAACGTACATTAAATATTATGAATCCTTTTACTAACCTGTAGACTTTTATATTCTTATCATGCTGAGCTCTGGTATTAGGCTCCAAAAGATGCTGTAATGTAACCCATAATTATAATTTGACATATAAAGTGAAGTATAATAAGCTGCTAAAGTACACTTCCCTGACAACACATTTCTAACAGTTTCAAGAGAAAGATCAAGGTGCAGATTTTCTTGCTCCTTCTCAAATAATTGAAACCCACTGAGGACAAATTCACTGGTGGTAAAGCTCACCTTTGTGCAGAGAGCCAAGCAGAAAGTCTATGCACCATGTAAGTTCCATTTATACCAAACCCTGAAGACTTAGATGGATTTGTATGCTGGTCCTCTGCACAGGGATAAAGGCCACATGAGGTGAATATGCCCCCATATCTTTTTCTCCGTTGTTTTGTTTTGTTTTAGTTTTACATGTGCTTTTTGGTAGTCAAAAGCAACATGTGTATCAGAGAATAAGTGTCTCCTGTACATCCAGACCAGCTACAGACTAAATAACAATGTTGCAGTGAATACTGAATCCTGGGATATGATACTATCATAATACTGTACAAAAATGTGTTTTTTTCACAGCTGATGTAGTCAAAATAATTTAAAACAAAGGAAAAATGAAGATGTTCCTTCCCTCCCCTCTCCCCCAAAGTTTCATTTATCTGACTATCCAGGTACATATAGGGCCTCCATCAATGTAGTATCTGAGCACTCTCAAATATTAATTTATCCTCACAGAACCCCTTTGAGGTAGAGCAGGAATATTATCTCCATTTTACATACAAGCAATTGAAGAACGGAGATTAAATGATTTGCTCAAAGTCCCATGTAAAGTCGGTGGAACAGCGGGGAATTGAGCCCCGTTCAGTTCTTAAACACAAGACCATCTTGTGAAAAAAGCCACGGTTCTTTTTCAAACCATTTTAATTCTTTGGGGATTTTAGGATGTAAACACTATTTCAAAATTTCTGAAGTATTTACCGACAGTTACCATATAGTGTTATCTGAGATACTATGATTATTTCCTCTTGTTGGATTTCAGACACCATCATGTGGCTAAGTGTAGGTAGATGATGACTTTCTAATGCTGAGCTGAGCGAATAGGTCTGAAAAGCTGTAATATTTTTTGTCTGACTTGAGAAGAATCAGCCGTGATTTTTCTTTTTTCTTCTAAACATATGATCAGGAGCCTCATTTTTCACAATTATGTTCCTGAAGGGCATCCAGAACAGTATTTAGCATGAGCAAAGCTTCACTTCAGTCACTGGAACATTATTTGTGGACATGCCACATTCCTAAATGGATCTCACAGTGAAGGGCATTACAAAAATCTTTGCTCCAAGAAGGTGGGCAAGTGTTGGAAATAAAAAATACTAATAGCAATGAGTTTGTAAAGGTAGCACCTATTATAGAAATACATGTATTTAAAGTGCCCTCATTTTTTCCATGGCTTGGACTTAGTGAGTCATTATTTAAGGTATTTGAACAGAATATGAGGACGATTGCCACATTGCGGCGCTTATTGTCTCTTTTGACTGTCCTAGGTTAAAAATGATTACCATTTCGAAAGCACAAATTAGAGCTGGTCAAAGAAATGGTGAGGATGTTTCATCATTTAAAAAAAAATGAAAGTGGGGGTGTTATCTGGACGGGTCATCTGCTAGGTCACTCCAATCCTTGACTCTGGGAGCCAGCCTTACCCTGCTCTGCTGAGAAAACCCCCACTCCTGGGCTGTTCATGCACAGCCTCTAGCATGTAAGCTGCTCCTTGGATTCTGCACCTGAATGACACTAGCCAATATCCTCAGTCCCAGACACAACCCTAGGGACCTCCTTCTTGCAGTGTCCAGTTATGCCCACTGGACGCTGCAAGCTTATATGAGTTTGTCAAATTAACAAAGAAATTGATATGCACCAGGCTCGTTATCCCAAGGGGAGTCTCTGACACGCTTCAAACCAAAAGCACTGCTTCAGGCAGAACAGATTTATTAACTATAAAAATAGATTTTAAGTGATTATAAGTCAAAGCATAACAAGTCAGATTTGGTCAAATCAGATAAAAGCAAAATGCATTCTAAGCTGATCTTAACACTTTCAATACCCTTACAAAATTAGATGCTTCTCACTACAGGCTGGCTGGTTGCCCTTCAGCCAGGCTCTTCCCTTTGATCAGTGCTTCAGTCGCTTGGTGGTGATGTCTGTAGATGTAGGTGGAAGAGAGAGGAAGAGCATGGCAAACGTCTCTCCCTTTTATCATGTTCTTTCTTCCCTCTTGGCTTTGCCCCCACCCCACCCTTCAGAGTCAGGTGAGCATTACCTCATCGTAGTCCCAAACTGACCAAATGAAGGGGGATGACTCACTCGAGAGTCCAACAGATTTTTGTTGTTGCCTAGGCCAGTGTCTTTTGTTCTTGTGAGGCTGGGCTGGGTTTGTCCCAAAAATGCCCTGATGAAGTGTGAACTGCCCCTCTGCTCTTGGGGAGTTTTTGCCTGGGCTTGTTTTAAGCCATGAGGACACATTTTCAGCCTCATAACTATATACATGAAATTATAATCTATAACATTACTGTAACAACAATTATTATAACATTACCATAACAATAATACTCAGTATATCATGAGCCTTCCGAAGACACCTGACATGACAAACTTTGCATTAGATACCACACAATCATATTATAAGGATGAACATGAGGGTATAGAGGGCTCCCACAAGGTACAAAATGTCACAGGGGGTTTTCTCTCCAAAATTTTTCATGATTTTTGTTCATTGTTTTCAATGAAAAATTTCAAAATATTTGATGGGAAAAAATTCTCTCACTCTTACTCCTACCCCTTTTATTTTCCAGTTTGGAAAAAAAAGAGGGAGATGGGAGTAAAAAACAGAAGGAAACCCCCCACCCTCCACTGAAAAATAAAATTCAACCAAAGTGAACATTTTGTTCAAAAACTCATTTTTTCCTCAAATCAAGTGCGTATGGAAAATTTTGATCCGTGCTAGTGCACATAAACGTAGCTATTCCATGCATAAGATGTTTGAGTGACACATACCACTTGAGTGACAGCCAGACACACATTTCTTCAAAGGAACCTTACTATATCTGAAGTAGAGTGAAGGCTCACACAGTTATCACAGCAGAAGTGGGAGGGTGGACTGGATCCTCCTCAGCATTAGGACATATCTACCCTGCACTGCCAGCATAAAGCTGCTCTAAACCTGGAGGATCTCTGGTCTGGCTGGGGATCCTAAGTTGGTGTGGAGCCGTTGTAGCAGATCCTACAGCATCTCATATCCCTGCAGTTGGAGTATGGTGAAGGAAAAGATGACACTGCTGGCCATCCCTGGTGATCTCTGCCTGCAGTGATAGTTCATCAAGGCAGTTGCAGCTATACCAAGTTAGACCAGGCATATGTGAGTGATGTATAGCCCTTGTGCTGGCCCTTCATTCAACAAGTCCCATACATACCCGTTCCAAGGTCTCTTGATATAACAAGTGAAAAAGCTGCACAAAATGTGAGCTTCTCTTAGAGAGAAGTATTGCTTTTCCAGAGAGTCAATTCATAACCAAGAGATCCTTTTGAGCTGCCAATGTTTTTTTTTCTATTTACAGTTAACGAGCTGATTTATCAGTCTAAGACAAAGGAGAACATATTTATTAGAGGGCAAATTGAGTGGTGTTTACATGCTTATGTAACAAAGCTCTTCATTTGAAGTTCAGCCTGCTTTAAAATAATGGACTCAGTGTCCTACTTGACAACATGCTTTTACTCTGGTGCAGAAATCAAAGTCTAATGGATTAAACATGGAATCAGAGATAGGAATTCTTGAGCTCTGCCTGTAGGTCACTAGGTAACCTTGGAAGACACTCAGCTTATAGGGCTCTTTTCTTAAAGTTAGATATAGAGTCTGGACCTGCTTTTACATGTGCATGTGGGAAGTGGATATTTGCCTGAGGAAATGACTAGGCAGACACTTATGCATACCTATACCATATACACATGAAAATAATTGATGGTAAGTATGACAGTATACCCCACATTTTCAGAGTGATATTATAATATGATTATGGTATAAATATGATGCATTTTGTACAAAATATGTCTTATCAGGTGTCTATGGAAAAGTTATGATTTGCTGTATACAAGTATCCTATTTGTATGCATGTATCGTTTTTTGTATCCGAAGTTATGAATATTAACTAGGTATCTGTATTTTAAATGTGCTTACTCTGGGAACACCCACAGCTAGCCTTTCAGGTACAACAATGAAGAAGCTAAACAGTGCTGATGACCCATCAGCAAAGACAATGGACTGTGGCAGAGTTTAGCCATCCTGTAAACATTTCAGACAGCCTGTAAGGAATGACAGCTATGACTCAGCAAGGGCATGTGACCAGATCACATGATACTGAACTCCATTTTGGTACCTATATTTTTCCACAAACGGGGTTTGGAACAAAGGGTTCCTGCCATATGGTAAATCTATATAAGGTGGGGTGTGACATCATCTCGAGGCCTCACTCTCCACACAAGGACACTCCTGAAAACATCTGAGGAACAAAGATTGAACTGGGGGAAGTGCTGTTCCCAGGCTAGAGGGATTTCTAGCCTATGTAGGGAAACATGGTGGTCTGCTTGTATCATCAGCCAGGGTGAGAAATTGTTAATTCATATCCAGTCGATCTAGTATATTAGGCTTAGTTTGCATTTTTGTTTATTTGCTAGGTAATCTGCTTTGATCTGTTTGCTATCACTTATAATCACTTAATCTATTTTTGTGTAATTAATAAACTTGTTTTTTGCTTTATCTAAACCAGTGTGCCTTTGAATGAAGTGTTTGGGGAAAAGTCTCAGCTTTGTTAATACGGGCTTGTTGCATATCTTTCTCACATCGAGGGGAAGGTGAACTTTATTATTGAGCTTACGTTGTATAGATCCCTGTGCAGTGTAAGATGGTATAATTCTGGGTTTATACTCCAGCAAGGGTGCAAGGTGGAGAAGTTGGGAAATTGGATGTTGTGTCCTGCCTGTCTGAGCGGCTTAGGTAAAGCACTCAGGTAGCTCAATTTGGGTGTGTGGCACCACCTGCTATCGTGTTGGGTGATAACAGAATCTGGAGAGGCTGAATCATCAGCAAAGCAGTGTGGGCAGGGCCAGCCCAACTGGGTAGTTAGAGGGGCTCAGTGGTTCCTACGGCTCCCAGATTGCACCCCAGGGGTGACAACTCGTTACAGTAAGTATGGTTAATTTATGCACAAGTGTGCATACAGAAGTGGATTGCTTTCATTTTTTAATTAGGCCATCTGTGGCTTAGTGTCAGGATCAGAAAAAATGTCATATATCTATCCCACATGGACATTATGAAGTTTAAATTGTCAGTGTTTGTACAGTACTCTGGAGATGAAAAATGCTACTAAGTAATAAATATTATTTACTATTAAAGATACAGGTGCAAACAAGTTATTTGCAAGCATAATCAAGAATTGCTCTCCCATGTACTAGTTTGGCAAACAAACCCAAGCCAACGTTTCCATAATACAGATATAATGTTGCCATTTCTGGCACCTCTGAAGAAAACAGGGGAAGTCCCCATCCCACTTAATTTTTACAGAAGAATTTACCTTGTGTTTGAGGTGACTACATTTCCAGAGACAAGGTGGGTGAAGTAATATGTTTTATTGGACCAACTTCTGTTGGTGAGAGAGACAAGCTTTCATGCTTACACGGAGCTCTGCTGCAGAAGAGTTTAATACATAATTACAATATTTTAAGAAGATAAAAACAATGATCCAGAGAACTATAGACTGGTCAAATCAAATCCGCAGACAAAATAATGGAATGATTAATATGGTATTCTATTAACAAATAATTAAAGGCTAAAAATATAATTAATGCTAGTGAACATGTTTCCATGGAAAGTAGGTCTTCTCAAACAGCCCTATTATGTTTTTTGACAAGATTATATGCCTGATCGATGAAGACAACTGTGTTCCAATATACTTGGATTTCTCCAAAGCATGATATCTTCATTAAAAAAGCCTTGCATTATATGGGATAAATAGGGCACACATTAGATGCATTAAAAGTTGGCTCACTGACAGATCTCTAAATGTAGCTGTTAATGGGGTGATATCAATACATGGGGCTAGTATTTGCAGGATCCCCTAGGGATCAGTTTTTGGACCAACACTATTCAATATTTCTATCAACACTCAAAATAATAAAATACAATTTTGCTGGTTGAGTGTGCAGATGGCACAAAGATTGATAGGAAAGTAAATAATGAGGAAGACAGGTTACTATTATAGAATTGATTGGCTAAATGGCCACAACCCAACAAAAATGTATTTTAATACAATCAAATGGAAGATAAGACATCTGGTAACAAAGAATACAGGCGATACCTCCAGGACGGGAGGCTGTCTTGGAAAACAGTGATTCAGAAAAGCACTCCAAGTTTAAATGTCAAAGGGTCATATTTTCAAAACTGCTCCAAACCTATTCTGGTCAGATTTTGGAAAAAGCTCAGCTCCCAGGAGGGATCTAAAGCAAGTGGCCAGATTTCCCAAAAGGCCTCAGTGCCCAGCAGCTTCCCATGAAGACAATTGGGAGCTGTTGGGTGCTCAGCTGTTTTAAAAATCTGACCCTAAATGTCATAGGTTATGGATGGCCTGTTTTGGGAGGTGAGCTCTTTATACATGCAGAATGAGATGCAACATAAAGGCTGGGCAGCAGAGCCCCTTCCTTCTTGCAGTGAGGGTATGGGTGGCAATATGGAATGAAGGAATGATGGGTCAGAAAGGAATTCCCCCCCGGTTAACTTTACATTATTAGCTATGGACACTAGTCCTGATTCTCCACTGCTGTGTGCCTGATCAGAATGGTAGTGTTTTACACTAGTCTAAATAATTACACTCGGTGCAAAGAGTTGGGAATGGATAAGGATAGATACATGTGATAAGGGCAGGGGTTGAGATGAGGCATAACTGGCAACTTAATATTTTTAGGTGACCTGTATATTTAATTGGAAGTCACGGTACCTGGAATCTAGACCAGGCACTTCCATTGTGTATTATACATTTAAATAAATAGATATTGCTACAATCTTGTAGTGAATTCTCCATGGAGTTGACTGAGACATGGATGTGTTCACTGACAACAAGAAGGCTTTCGCCTATGATTTTTTTTTTAAATGATTAGTTCCTGAATCACAACCAATGAGCCTCAGAAGGAAGGGTGGACATATGTTCTCTATTCACTCATGGGAAAAATATTACTAACTACTACTGCCTACTTATACTACATTAACATGTAAATCACCACACACCTGTACTTGGCATTGCCCTGGGGCCCCAAGAGTGGGAAGAGATAAAATAATGTTCATTAAAAAAAAAAAAACATGCTGTCATGATCCATTGCTGTTTTTAAGCAGCTGAGTGTGGGTTGACATGTTATCTCTACCTCCGGTGAAAATGACTAACCACTAGAAAACCTGGCATAATGACAGCTTAGTATTTTTGGCAGCACTGTGAAAGGATGTAAAAATGACTATGACAATATGCATCCCTCGTCCCCAGGTTTCCCTGAGAGCAGCAGCTTCAGTCTTTCAATCCAACACTCAAACTGGATGAGTGTGAGGTTTACAGTAATCAACTGGTGAACAGGATATATAGAGAAGGTAGGCAAATAATTTGAAATAAATAATTCATATTAAAAATTTGACACTGCTTCCTCATTGCAGACCATTGGTGACCAGGACGAAGGCTACTCCATGCAGAAACTGCTAGTAACAGAGGCAGGTCAGCTGGAGAGGAGGTAGCCATGGAACACACTTCTTCCAGAGTTGCTCTGGCTGACAGCCAAGCGACATGCCCAGTGCTTAATTTGTAATGAAAGAGGTGCCAGGTCTCAAGCAATTCTTCTACTTTCATGACTGATTCAGCAAGCCCCAGGTGCCAGGGCTATGAATGGCCGAGCCCAGAGGTGCTGGGGCTCGGGCCTGGCACAAATTAAACACCGAACATGCCCCAGGAAGAGGAGGAGAAGATAAACCCCATGAAGGGGCAGTAGATTTTGTGAGACTGTGCTGATCCCGGGGCTGTCTGAGAGACTGACCTCTGTTCCAGCCAGACTCTCCTCTGCCACAAGGGGAAGGGAGGAAGAAGAACCAGCCCTCTGCCAGGGTGTGGTTGACCCCAGAGAACTCTCCCAAGTGTAACCACTGCGGGGAGTAGAAAGGGTAAATGACAGACAGTGAGACCTAGGGCGGGGCCTAGGGAGTCCTGCCCCCTCCTGCACCAACATACTGGTATAAATTTGGGGCAACCAATTAAATGAGAAATGCAGATACTTAACTCAGATGATACATACTGAAGGTCTCCAAAAGTATTACACACCGAACATTCTGCACCAAATGTTGAAGCTGTGCCTACAAAATATGTATGCTCATGTGCCAACTGGCTTCACAAAGCAAGAATTTGTGCATGCACATTTGTAATCTCATACATAAATGCCTTTGTGTGCACCGAATTACCCAGTTTGTTAATGCAAATGTTGATTTTTTTGGAAATGAAATTGTTCAGGCTTTTGGTATATTCATATTTAAAGGTTAATTTTAGATGCCCCTGGACGCTTTTTGGAAGCGTCCCTTTCCCCTGAAATACATGGTGTAACTAAATATTAGAAACACTTCTCCTTATAGCCATTTTACCAAGTGCTTTCAGCAGCCATTGATGTGCACAGAAAGAAGATACATCTATACCAATGGCTCTTAATAAAAACCTGTCAGATGCTGTAGTCGAAAAGAAAACTCATAGGAATACAGTGGCTGTAAACATGTTGTCATGACAACTTCTATCTCTAGTCTTGAGAGCTGGGGTGGGGGGAGGGGAGAAAGGGGGGAGACGAAGACCACGGAGAAAAAACTTAATAAGCATAAATGACTAAGCAGCACTTAGAATTGTGCCAACTGCCCAAACATTTCTGGGAAAAACTAAACAAATGTGATTGGCTGTTTTTAGGAACTGGTCAGTTCTCAGAGAGGAAAGTAAAAAAGATTACTGAACAATGATTCAATAATATTAATCAATGTTGAAAAATACTAAAATAAAATGAATCTAGGAAAATCACTTTCCTAAAATATTATGCAACATTTGAGGAAAAAGAACATGGGCATATGGTTAAAAAGGCAGCAATTTTGGCATGGGAAGGGGGCACTTGAAGTTAGTGCCTTTCTAGATTTTATTACAGGACAAACCACCATGAAACTGCATTGCAAGACCATAACACCGAGTCCTCATGTCATGGCAACATTGTGTTATATGTTGCCTCATGACATCATTCAATGTTGTGACACACATGCAGTGTAGAAATTAAATTCAAAAGGATTCCCTGGGGTTTCCCCTCAATCACCAAAAGATTAAGAATTATTTATATCTTGCAAACTTTGATTGTAGAATTTAGGTGAGAAGTACAGAAATGGGAACAGCCCTGCTAAAAATGGGATGAAGGACAATCCTAAACCATACTAAAACTCTCATTGCTCATGCCATGATTAACATTTCAGTGACCCTGGCTGGAACCAATTTCGTTAAGCATGGAAAAATGAATAATAATGTTCTGAAATGAAATTGCTCCAAATACAATAAAATGTTTATTATTCCAAATTCTGTAAATGTGGCCCTGTAGTCTGTGCAACATATTCAATCTAAAGAATGTGGTTGTGGGCCCTGAATTACATATTTCTGCATTCCCTTAATCTTCCCCTGTGTCTTCTAACCAGTCCAATCACCATTTTTAGTGGAATTCATACATTTTAACATGAGATTCAGTAGATTTCATTCTGCCTCAAGTGTTACATCTCAACATGCTGTAGATTTTTGAGTAATTGCCTTGTACATGATGCCAGGGGACAGCTAGAGATTTGGGCAGCTAAACTGGGGACATTTGGGGGCTCTTGGCATTCAAGGAGGGATGGAAGCTAGGTTTCCTATCCAAGAGGCACTTGGGGGTTTTGATAATGATAAGTACATCTCCTCTTTAACCTGTTTTTGGGCAGTGGAAATGGTGACTGAAAGGTAGATATGAATTTGTACTGTGATATAGCAGCAAAAATAAACAAGGTAATTTTTAGTTGCATGTACAGTGGGATCAAGGTGTCAAAGTGCAGTGAGTTAATAATCTTTCTCCACATAGCTGCAGTGAAAATAAACATGGGACATTGCTTTCACTTCGCTGTATGTCATTACCCAAAAAAAAAAGAGTAGAGAGAGTTTAAAAAAAGCCCAATGACAATTACTAGGGAGCTAGATGAATTCATTTATTAGACAAGATTAAGGCCTTGATTCAGCAACATACTTAAGCAGGTGCCTGAATTTAAGCACATGAGAAGGCTTTTGAATATGAGTTCTATCAGAATGCTCTCTCTAGAATTCAGTTAATACTTTTAGGCTGTTCAGTAGTCTCCCAAAAGACATTGTGGAAACTTCTTGCTTTTGATGTTTTAAAACTAAACAGGAAGAATGTTACAAAAGATACTGAAGGAATCAGCCATTGGCTGGGAGATGGACTATATTACAAGAGGTGTCTTCCCTCCCTCCCCCCCATTTATTTCTATAATTACTTCTACATCTGTATATTAGTGCCACATCAGTCCTGTTGTCATTCTCAATTCATGCTGATAAAACATTTATAAAATTGCTCCATCATGTATTCCCGTGTGTGTGTGTGTATATATATATACATATACATACACACATACACACATATATAGGGGTGTGTGTGTGTGTGTGTGTGTGTAAACATCACCTTCTTCTCTATTCCTCCCCACCCCCACCCAAAAAGGTCACATAGTTATCAGGAATTGCAGTATTGGAGAGCCTAAAAATCTCTCTATTCAGCATAAGGAGAGGTATTATACCATTTATGGAAGAGACTGGAATCTCTCTCTCTGTCATTATGTCCCACAAACCTCTAGTAAGACTTCACCAACACACAGGGATTGATTGTTCATTGCCCTGCACTTTGCACATCATTTATATCATTCTGATTTGCTAATTTCACACCCACTTTGAACCAGTGGTGTTGGAACAATTTTTATATTGGGGGTGCTGAAAGCAGAAACCATGTATTTCGGTTGTTATTACTACTTCAAGCCAGGGGGTGCAACAGCACCCCTAGGTCACCTATGCTTTGAACTGGTGTCAAAACTACACTGGGGCAAGGCAACTGCAAGTCAGGCCTACAGGTTTTAAAGGATATGAAGTGCCAGAAAAATTAGCATACTTAGGTACAATATTGGATATGCTTGGTTGACGAAGTTGATGAGGTGCTTGAAAGGTAGGATTTTTATAGGATTATACCCAAAATGTAATCAAACTTTTTAGTGCATCTTAATTAAATGTGGTTTATATACAGTGAGATGTACAGAACTTGCAGTTTCTTGGTAAGGATAAGCATCCCAGCTAATTTAATTTGCTTTCTTTTTCTTTGTTGCACTGTATTGAGTATCCATCTTCACTTCTTAAGACCATTTATTTGAAACTAGAGTTCAAAAGATTTGTGTCAGCAAACAAATAAGTCCATACAAGCACACACTTGGCAGTATTGTGCAGCACACAATGCTTAGTGATAGTTATGCGTCACAAAGTTCAAACCACTTTAAATAAACATAAAATCACTAGGTATTTAAATGAATGATGGTTCAAAGCAAGTGTAATTTAGCTGTTTTTAAAGGAAGAAGAGAGAAAGGAGGTAAAGGATATCAGTTCTTTGATTCATGCTGAATATATATACTTTCACCTATGCAACTAATCTCGAGAAACGTAGAAGCACCCACACTAGCCATCATTTTCAGTTATAGAAATAGAACAAATGAGAGGTTCATGCAGGATGGAAGAAATAAAAAAAAAAAAACCACTCAAGTCTTCTGACTCACCAGGGGATAGTTACCAAAAACAATCCTTCAAATAGCTGGTTTGCCGCTGTACATAAGAAATTCATTCCAGTTCAACTGAGTCATCATTTAAAGGTACATGCATAGCAGAGAGATGCCAAAGGAGGGGAGAAGATCAATTCTACTTTACTCTGAACTGCTGAAGTTTCAGTAATCTGAAAGATCAACAATGTTGTACAGTCATTGTCTTGTGCAATTGCTTTTGTCATTCTATTTTAAGACAGTGTGTATATCACATATATTCTAGTAATGTAATAAAGCTCTGGATCACAAAGTAAGAAAAGCAACTGAGACATACTGTTCAGTGATAATTAGAAGCAAAATTGCAGTGAACCAAAAAATCTCTATTCACACAGTTCTTTTCATTAGTCATTACTCAGATTCAGATTTACGTGCTGGTATAAGTTTCTTATATACAGCTGCAAACCACCTATTTGAAAGACAGTTTGGAAGACTTTGCAAAATTGTATTTTTAATCATGTTGTACATTAACCGATATATGTAGTGTTTTTTGTAGTGATGATATTGTAGTATGTGCCAGCATTAGAGCAAAATGGAAACAGATCTCTTGAATGGGAAATGGTATGTTACAATCTCCTAATAATGTTATATTGGCCTTTGCATATATGGTCACAAATTTTAAGGGGCAAAGTTAAGGTTGGAGGACGGGATGTAAATTGGGAGGAGAGGTGTGAAAGTGAGTAATGAAGTGTAACAAAATGGCTGGATCATTATCTGATCATTTCCAGAATTGTAAAATTCTGGTTTTAAGGTATAGAATTTTGGAAGTCTGATATTGTCTTTGGGAGTTAGATGGACTTCAATGGATCATTTTCAATTGCTACTCCTTTTTTTAACAAAAAATTTACCAGCTGCTAAACACGGATTATGGGGCAGGCAGCAGCGGGAAGGGGGAGAAAGTGACACTGAAGGGACAGTGAGTGTGGTGTGGAGAGAGGTAAGGGTAAGTGAATTTGAGGGGACTCTGGAAGGAGCAATGGGTGTACGAAAGGTATAGTGGTTTGGAAGGGGGATTCTGGGAAACAGAGGTGGACACTGCGGGAGGAAAGGAGCAGCTGCTTGGAAGAGACAGAATAGGAATGTAGAGTAGTGGGGAGCTCTCAGGACCTGCTCTGTGGCTGCAATGTAGCAGACAAAGAGTTCTTGAAGGTGGTGCTTGGTGGGTGGGGAAACTATTAGCAAGTGGGAGGTGGTTTAGGAAGAGCTTCTAGAGAGCTAGAGACAGGTCTGGAGAACAGGGAGGGGATGACTGGGACTAAGGTGTGGGGAGAAGATGGTCTGACTGCTAATTGGGATGGAGCTGTTACCAATATGCCTGGTGGTTGAGCTTTCAGGGCACTGGTTTTGAAAAGCACAGTGTCACGCTGTTGAGCAGCTGCTGGCCCGTCCAGCTGACTGGGGAGACAGATGGAAAGGTAGCTGCCTCCAACTCCTCCCAGTACCAATGGGTCTGGCTGTCAAAATAGCTTCCCACCTTTTGAGACCATTCTTGGTATCTGGTTCAAAAGTCCATGGACTTCAGTGAGCTTTGGATCAGGCCTTTGGTCATTACCATGGCAATTAACAACCTAACCAGGAGAGTGTTGAAAATTTGTTTGCCATCTTAATGTGTCATTTAACCAAGGAAGGCCAAATTAATCAATTCCCCCAACTCCAATCTGTGCTTAGGTTTTAGCAAAATCTTTACACAACATCATCATGGATAAGAACGACTCTCTCATCTCGCACATATCTTCACATTTTTAGAGTCTAAAGCAGCTAGATTTCAACATCACAAACTTTCTTCCCTTGATGTAGCACACACAAGAACAAAGGGGACACATTGGCCGAGATCTTCAGCTCATGTAAATAGGACCACAAGAACAGTCTCTAAGCACATAACTGAATGAAAGTGCATTGCCATTCCATTCTCCTTTTAGATATAGCTCCATGGATGTTAGTGATTTATACTGGTTGAGGCCCCGGCCCATTGTTTCTACTATATTGTGATATCATAACACTAAAGCCCTGGCAATATGCACAGTGCTATGTTATACTACATAAAGTAGACATAAAGGTCTAAAATTTTCACAAGCACCTAGTGATTTTGAGTGCCTATCTGTAGCCAACTTTAAGGGAACCAGTGTTTAGAGGGCACATGATCCAGACTTTCTAAAAATCAGACCTACATAAGGTGTCTCGAGTTGGGCACCTAAAAAACTGAAGCCCCCTCCAAATTACTACTCATTCAAGGAAATTTAGGCCTCATTACAAAGTTGTGTGCTAGAAAGCAGGTCCTATGCTTGGTTCCGGAAAGAAGGGAAAGAGTAGCGGAAGAAGGAGAAATTAGATCATTCATAACTACTGTCTTTCCATGGGGTATTTTTAATGTTGTGTATTCTTGTGAAAGAGCATCCAAGCAGTGTAAAAGGGTAGCTATGATACTGCATGAGACAAAACACTTTATTTTCCATTGATTCTTTGAATTATTCCAGTTCAGTCAAACCTGATAATGTAACATAATAATACTGCTTTGCTAGGTGAAATGAAATTATCTCTATATCACTTACTGAAACTCTTTATTTCTGACCTAGTTGAAGTGGCCTGCTTTTGAAACTGAATTTTAAATATTTTAAACGATCATGGAAACATTCAGCTATATCCATTTATCTACGCCTCACCGTGAGTTCCTTCCCCATGACCTTCCACCACACTGTAAAGGCAGCAGTGATGTGCTGCCAATATGTTTGAGGGGCTGTGATGGGGTGGACTAGGCCCAGAGGCCTTCCTGGAGGCCTCAGTGTCCTGCCACATCTGTCCCAGGAAAGGAGCAGTAGAGGAATCCTTCAAGCAGCCTAGAGGGCTGCAGGGAGCAGCCATTCAGGGCCCAGGAGGGCCATATAAAAGGAGCTGCAGAGCGAGCGCTAGAGACAGTCAGTTCTTTGCTGGAACAAGGGAAGAACAGATGGTGCTACTGGCTGGCCAAAGGGAACTGCAGCACTATGGACAGTTCAGTGCTGGCAGGGACAGAGGCTGTGAAGTTGTGCTTCTGTTCTGGCTGCTGGGCCTGAGCTGAGATGTTTGCCAGAAGCTGGGAACGGGTGACATGGGATGGATCACTTGATGATTACCTGTTCTGTTCATTCCCTCTGGGGCACCTGGCATTGGTCACTGTCGGAAGACAGGATACTGGGCTAGATGCACCTTTGGTCTGACCCAGTATGGCTGTTTTTATGTTCTTATGTACATTGATAGCAAAGCACAGCTTCTGTATTTTGAAATTGTGGGATTGGGAAAGAGGCTGAAAGAGATTTAGTGGGAGGCTATAGCAAATGAGAGACCAAAAGTTTTGTTTAAATAGCTGGTGGGTTGCAAAAAACAAAGGTAAAACTATGATATTTAGAAGGATTTCTATGGACCAGAGGATAAAAATCACCTCTGGCAGCATTGACTCAACAGTAAACTGAGAGGAGGGTGAACTTCATCTGAGGCTGGGAAGCCATCCCAACCCTCCCTTCTGTTTGGTGCTAGCATTTCAATAAAGTTCCCTCCAGCACATTACTCAAGGACAAGGCATTGCCATTCATTTCTCTCTGTACACACAGCTCTCTTGTTGCCATCAATCTCCAAAGCATGTCATGTTTAAGCAGATGCTAGCTGGGCTTTCTCCCTTTTCTGGTACTGGTGATTTAAGAGTTCAGCAGCTGTATTTTATTTTTAATAGACATTTCACAGATTCAAAAACTTTACAGTGGCCTCTTTGTACAATCTTTTTTTGCTAAATTCTCCCCAAAATATGCTTTTTCCACCACTCTTTTGTGTATAGGAAGGTGTTAATCTTGGTAATGAGCTTTGGAAATGGCACTCATAACTTCAGAGAGACAGCATTACCTAAATATTAAATAACTTGTATGAATATTTCAAGGGTTAGGATAACACTTCATATTAAATTCACTGTTGAATTACTTATACTGCAGACACATTACACTTCCGTTTTTATGGCGCCACACAGACATAAAGTAACTTTAGAGGCATTTTTCCCACTATTGCTCTGATATTTGTTTTTGCTCCAGGATTCAATGATTGTCTGATTCCATACACCATTTAAATTGAAACATAAAACAACCTCCTGGTCTTTTTGGCAAGTCACATGGAGATATGTAGCCTCAAGGGAATACAAATACAGGAATGAAGGGTTTCACCTGCTATACAAACAAACATCACTTATCAATATTTAAACAAGCTGATTAACAATGGATAAGGCTACAATTATGTCATGGAAGTGACGGAATCCATTACTTCCATTGACCTCCGTGATATTTTCTGCGCC
Organism: Trachemys scripta elegans; assembly: GCF_013100865.1. NCBI lineage: Eukaryota > Metazoa > Chordata > Testudines > Emydidae > Trachemys > Trachemys scripta. The sequence continues at coordinate 103,747,961 of NC_048298.1, read as the reverse complement.
GGGGCTGGAGCTCCCAGCCGGCCCCACCACAGATCCCAGCCCCTGCATAGGTGGAGGACCCTGCAGCTGCCTGGCAGGCAGCGGGGGGACCCCCCTGAGCTCCCAGCCACCGCGCAAGGCGAGGGGACCCCACAGCAACCCAGCCCCTGCCAGTGGGGGGACCCTGGAGCTCTCACTTGCCGCAGGTGACAGGGAACCATTGGAGCTCCCTGCTGCCCTCCCACAACTGCTCAGCCACCGTACGGGGGGGGGGACCCCAGAGCTCCCACTCACTGCAGCGGCAGGGACCCCAGAGCGCCAGCAGCAGTAGGTGCCGAACCTGCCTCTCCATTTTGTCAGGGATATTTTTAATGAAAGTCAGGGACAGGTCATGGGCGTCTGTGATTTTTTATTTATTGCCCATGACCTGTCTATGACTTTTACTAAATATATCCATGACAAAAATTTAGCCTTAACAATGGATATTAGGTGCATTTCTTGGAGCAATTCATCTGAAAATACAAATTCCTATAAAAACAAGGACTCATCCCTGATATCCTTTTTTCAATTATGCAATAGCTCCCATGCAATAGTTCCCCTTTGAGAGTCAGCATTTGTTTAGATTACTCTCTGAAAAGGGCATGCAATATTGCTAAATGATAAAGAAAAAAGAAATATCACATGTAAGCAACAAATGAGAAGAGCAGCTGTTTAGTATTACTTAAAAATGCTACATGCATCGCACTAGAGATACCTCAGTGCTTAAATATCAGGGTGATAGGCACCTTAGGAAAAAATACAGAGGGGTAATATATGGGAGGAAATAAAAAATTTGATTCCATAACTCCATAATTTGGCTCTTGGATCTGAACTTTGAAATGTAAGTCATTCTCTTCTTAAAACACTGAACACTAAGGCTGCCCAACATTGATAAAATGTGACTCTCCAAGCTGTTGAAGCGAAAGGACATAACAGTACAGCAAAATCCCACAGGCTGGCCATAAGATGCTGCAATTCATCAAGGGTCTGATTCTCCAGCGTTATGCCAATGTAACTGCACTGAAGTCAATAGAGTTACATTAATTCAAAACATGGTGTTACAGACTTGAGATTCAGGCACAAAGAGGGGAGAATTTTTTTAATATGGAGAGATACCTATCTCATAGAGCTGAACGGTCATCAAATCTAGCCCCCTGACTTCACTAGCAGGACCAAGTACTGATTTTGCCCCAGATCCCTAAGTGGCCCTCTTAAGGATTGAACTCACAACACTGGGTTTAGTAGGCCAACACTTAAACCACCAAGCTATCCCTAACAATTATCCATATGATAGCATTATCAAGAACAGTTCTATCATAATTTGTTTGCATTCCTTTAGTCACCTGTTAGAAGATAACAACAAGCCTCCCCTTCCTTCCACTAACATAAAAGGAGGGATAAGAAGGTTGGATGACACTTTGCATGACACGACGGGATTACTGAAAGCTTCTGCCATAGTTCACAAATGCTCTGAGGCAACTACAGCTCTGTAACATAACAAGGTATGTTCTGAGACCAGCACAGTCCTGGTCTGTGAGAAAGGAAGTACAACTAGCTCTTAGCTAAGTCTTGATAGTAAATATTTAATAGGATTAACTGTGCACAGAGCCTAGTGAGATAATTCTGCTCCTACCAGCACCTTGGGCACCAAAGAGCAAAACCCACAAACTAACACCAACCCTGACTTCCTGGGGTTCAACGAACACATTTCCCCCTAGGAATAGGAATTGAACTCTCCCTGTAAGTCCAGCCTAGTTTAATTAGTAATGGTTCTACTTAAGGAAAATATTTTCTTTAAATTACATATATAAAAAAATTGGGGCAAACTATACTGCCCCAATGCAGCATAGGATGCCCTATTGATCTGAGCCCAGAAGAGGGTTTTTCTAGGCTTAAATGTTCAAAGGAAAACAAAGAGGAACAATTCATGTATGATTTTGAAGCATAAATCATAGCTCTCAGGAGGAAGGAGAAGCCAAAGAATATCAGTGTTTTCAACAGAACTGGTTTTATAAGCCTTCAGGTAATCCAGATTTTTGAAATTCTAGTATGTGTGTGTTTTTATATTCATACCGACTGTGTTTGCTAAAGCATATGCATAGTATCTCCATTGACATCAGTGACAAACACCTGTGTGCTGTAATTGAGAACAGAACCAGGCCCATAAGACATTTCACCCCAATGTTCTGCTTCCTTTTTCAGACTAGAAGGAATAGCATTGAGGCTGGGTTTGGAAAATGATTTATTTAGAAGAGGTACAAACATATCACAGAGTTCCAGGGCCATTGATGAGGGAAATGTGCTTTTTTCCTGTTCTCTCGTTGGCTGAAATTCTTGTACAATTATCTCTGAAAATTCCTGGGATGTAGCCTAAATGCAGAGATGTCCTCTATATGCTCTGATTCTCTCCTACAAAGCATTCCAATTATGAGTCTATAATTCACACATTTATCACAACATTGTCATTCTGGTAGAAAGTCAACCAAAGCCCAGTGACCTTATCGACCTATACCACTGCAGTTTAGGAGCCAGCTGACACTTCCAAAAATCCAAGCATATCTGGACCAACAGTCTGTGAGGCCAAATTAGTGAGGATATGTACTGTTTTTTCCTGTGGAGTCTGGATGGATTTTAAAACTACTTCCCCCTATGAAACCACTGGGGGAGAGCAGGCACATCTGTCACTGGCTGACCTTTCCTGGGTGAATCCCCTTGGAAGCAGTCAGTCCTGTAAGCAGGAGGCAGGGTTGGGGCAGGGAGGCAGTACCCTTCCTTCTAGATTCTCAATCTGTGATTTTTAAATGGAGAGTGTCCTTTTTATTTTTCCCCATTAAATTTGGTCCCTATCACTGATAAAGAAACACATTTCCTCTTAGTGTACATGTCACATGAATGATTATTCTCACCATCGGAAGGAACCACCAGACACAGTGTTCCTCTCCTTGCAGAAATTAACTGCAGGGAAAAGCAGGGCCTGAGGACATTTGGCAATAGAGTGGCAGCCTGCTGCATGAAGGAACCCTTGTCTACCTGGGACCTCCTTTCCCCCTGCCTAGACGTGATGCCATACATGTGGGAGCAAGGAGAAGCTGATGGGGTCAGTGCTTTGCATCTGGAGTATCTCTCCACTATGACTTTCAGACCCAGGAGTTGTTGCAGTTCAGTAACAAGGGAAAGTATAACAGTCCCTGCATTTTAGTAGCTGCAAATTTGAAAGAGGAGATCTTCAGTTACTGCACGACTGATGACAGATCTGCTGTTGTACTACAAAGTGATAATGTAAATCCAATCACACTATATGAAGGTCAGATTTATAAATACTTTATAAAGGGTTAATAAATGATTAATAGATGTTTAGTAAACAGTTATTCAATTGTTATAGTGTCCAAATGCTCAACAGTTTTCTTATAACCATGGTTTATAACCATATATAGGCTGCAGAGGATTAGATTACCGGTAAATGTTGGTAAATATCAATTTCACCATACACCCACAAACCAATAGAAATATTTTTGTTAAAAATGTACAGATAGGCAAAGTACGGAAAATGCTGCTTGAGAACTTCTTAGTTTGATTTAAAGATACATACTTTGTATATTTTGACATGTGATGTTGACAATTTGTGTTTCAATGGTTGTAAAGCTTTAACTTTTTTGACTCTCAACAGCTACTGTCATTAAATTGTTTGACCTCCCTATTTGCTGACCATCCTCCATAATTTCCTGCAACTGTGCAAATTTAAATGGAAGAAATTGGGGGCGATGCTTAAACCCCATAATTTTGTACAACTGTTGAAATTTAAATTGAAAAAAGCTTTAAAACACATTAATATCTGTCAATTATAAGAAAATCTAATTCTGCCAAGCCTAACCATATGTGACATACTACTCCTATCTGCAACAGCCTTATAACAGCTATTATTCATTTATTTGTCATTTATAAACTATTTCTAAATCTGCCCTTCATATAAAATGTGACCAGAAATCCTTCTCTAGATGAAAACCCAGAGTAGAAATCCACTGTAGGATCTAAGCAATTTTTTATTATTTCATTCATGCTCGACTCTTAGCAAATGTAGAAATAACAAATGAGGATTAATTTTCATTTAATGCTGGAAAGGCATTGGCAAGTGGTTGTGGGAGAGGGAAAGCTTATACAGCATCTGTCTCTTTTAAGCCTAGCTTTAGCATTCTTGATTTCATGAGCTCCATTTTTTTTCCGAGCCAAAGGAAAAAGCCCAAGCATTCCATAAACACACAGAATAAATCACGTTAAAGATACATCTTCCTATTTAGATTCTTACAAAACAAGGATTAAATTGAATGAGGTATTGTTAACCCTCATAATACTGGCATTTTCTAGACTGCCACTCTGACAAATGCTTTGAAAGATAGCGCCTCAGTCCCCAAAGAGAGATTCATAAGATATTCTAATATCAAACACTGTCAGTGATTTTACCTTAACTGTCATTTTCCCCAAAGGAATAAGTTTAAAGAAACACTTCTTTTGAACTCTCTGTCAAACACTAGGTATGTTATTGTGACAGCTCTCAGGGTACCTAGGGCTGTGAGTAACCTTGGCATCCTCCAGCATGATGAAGACTTGTTTGTGCTTAACTGGGAGTCGGCTCCCTGACACCAACTGCCTGTTAGCCACCCAAATGATTTATTCTCGCCTATGCCACAACTAACTTTGCCTTCCAGGTTAACAATAGGTGCACTCCAGTTTGTGAGCCCCTTTGAAGTGTTCCTCTGTCATGTCTGGCCCCTTCTCCACTGAACACTCACAGAAATACCAGGTCTGCAATTCCCAAGAGAACAATGTACACACCAACTTGAATGATTCAGCTCAAGATCAGAACCCACAGCACTGAGATACAGTTATAGTGAAAACAAACTTACTGGCAAAGGTTCAAGATCCAAAAGGTAGTGAGAAAAGATAATGGAAACAAAATTTTATATATAACAAAATCATAACCCGATTTCTAGCAGCTAAACATAATTTAACAGGCTATCCTTCTGCCTAAAGAAGTTCCTCTCCCGAGATGTCCTTTGCAGCATTTCACTCAGGGAAGGTTGTGATCCCATTTTCATGAATGTAATCTGGCTGCCTTATTACTTCCTGGGTGCAGGATAAAGGAGTGTCTTCCTTGCCTAACACTTATATTCCCCAAAGTTTATTGTTTGCACCCAGAGTAAGAATAATGTCCCATGGTTTATTCTCTTGTGTGCTGCCTCCTTATAGATTTCACATCTCCCCATTGACTTCGTATATAAATGGGGCTTTCATTGTACTAACTTACAATGCTTAATTTAGGTTTAGACTGAGAGAGAGGTGAACAGACATCTTTTGTCTGTCAGAAACTTGGTTGTCAACTCTGTCTTGACACAGATGTTAGGAATATTTTGAGTATACCCTAACTCCTTACATAGCATCTGTACATACACTTCACAAAGATATTAATAACCAGTGTGACCCCAGCTTTTATTTTAGACCTCACATGACATTCTTTGATGAATCAGAATGTACATACCAGGATCAGGAGATTCTTGTAACCCCCTTGCCAGTTGTCATTGAGGGGTTTATGAATCACAGTTATATAACTCAAACGGCAATTATTTCTTCAAAATGTCCACAGGTCTCACTGAGATTGTTATGAATCCTTCTGTGTCCTCATGTAAAAGGTGTGCTGTTGTTAAAAAAAAAGATAATTGCAATTGTACTGATGTCTGCCAACCAAACTCGATTCAAACAGAACTACACATCTTGAAATGTTAACCTTCCAGCACGGAAGTCAATATTAAAAGGTTTTTATGTTTTTAATCAATTTTAAAAGTCCTTGAATACCATGAGCTGCTAGTTATGGAGATCATTGTGCTCCCAATCTGAAAATGCAGTGTATATGCATGTACAGAAATGGGGTTACGGTGACCTATCTAAAGAGACGTGTGAAATGCCCTGGGAGTTCTTTTAAGTCCCTGGGTTCTGGCTGTGAAAAAAGAAAATGCTGGTTTTTGGTAATTTACAAAATGCATTCTGGTTAGTGTTCTGGCCATAATGAAACAGCTATTTTTTCCCACACAAAGATTCTGTGAGATGCCTCATGGAAGCAGCACAGGCCTGACCCTACCATTCTAGAGGAAATAGCCCATTTAATCTCCCAGAATATCCCATTATCTCCCCAAGAATGAGAGGTGAAAGGGCACAATCTGGAAACCACAAATAGCTGTAGGGTCCAGAGCCAGACTAGGCGACATGGATAATGGGATTGTAGTGCCAAGTGACAGATCCTTCCCATGACTCTTCTCCACCCCCTACCCTCTGCACGGCTCTTTGTCTGGCTGTTGGGTTGCAGCCTAAATTTGTTTCTCTCATGCCTGTTTCAGGATATCTTTCGTAGTCTCCCTTTCTGGAGAAGATGGCAGGTGGTTTCTGGAAATCCCACTTATGGTACAAAGTATAGAGAGGAAAGGTCTACATTCTGCAGCACACACATACATAAATTTAGGATCTTATCAAATTTTTCCCCTTCCTGGAATTGGCCTCCATTCAGCTTCCTAAATTTGAGGTAGGACTATACCTAAAACCAGCTCAACATAAATCTTAGCTCCGAGAGCCCTCCTGAGCTATTACTCCCAGGGTTCCCTCCGCCTCCTCCAAAATGTTTTCCTGTCTCTGTCTTTAGTCTCAGAATGATACTTACCCTTTTATCTTGCTGCCTTGGAGTTAATGAGCTCCACCTGGTATGACTGTCTAGGAATTTAGCTGTGTAGCTTTGCAATATAACTCATGACCATAAAGTCTGATTGGGATGTTACACCAGGCTAGCGACCACACATGCCATACATCAAGCAGGCAGGGATGTCTTTCAAGAAGATGAGATGAGATCAAAATATTCTTAAAATAGAAAGTTGTTGCTTAAATATGGAGTCACTACTGTGAATCTATGAATAAGAATAATTAATTAAAAAAAAAACTCTACCAGCTACATTTCAAAATAGTTTTTAGTCTGGAAAAAACAACAACCCCACTACGCAGAGTGCTTCATTGTATTAAAGGGGTTGACAAATAAATAAATGTTTTCTAGTAGTGCCTCTTCTGTGGTAGGCACTTTCCAAACATTCAAGAAATAGGGTTGCTGCTCTAAGGAATTCATAATATAAAGGCAGATGAACAAGAAGATGGAGGTTAAAGGAAACAAAACTACGTGCCATACATCATGTGGTTTATCTACAAGTTAACTTGATTCACTGTAAACTTCATGACAGAAGAGCATCTTTATGTTGTATGGGTTCCGACCTTGCCAATGAGTTAAGGTAAGCCATGCCATGCATCAGGGCCCATGTGAAAAGGCATAGAGATTATTTTGTCTCTAGAGGTCAAGCCCAGAGGTCATAACAGTAAAGAAAAGTAATTTGGTGCATGACCGTATCTTCAGGAATAAGGTCTTGATGTGAAAACCATGGGCCTGGTTCTGCTTTCACACCAATTTTGCCCTGGTGAAACTCCATTGACTTCAATAGAATTATTCTGGTTTTACACCAGTGTGTGAGAGAGAAGGGTTTTGGCCCTGTACCTGCAGATCCCACACAAAAATAATAGTCATGGAAATGGTCTTGTGTTGTGACGCACAAGGATAAGGGTATCAGCTCCCCACCCCTAATCAAAACAAACAAAAAATACCCAACAACTGTCCAATTAAAGGCAAGAAGAAGTGAGAAACAGCAAAGGAAAGAGCTCCTAATGGAGTCTGTAAAAGTTAAATGACCTATGAAAGTGCAGAGGAAAACACTCACCCACCCTAGCTTCTGACGAGTACATTCCTTTAAAGTAAGAAAAATCAAGCCAGGTCAGTTAGGTCAGATCTCGAGGAAGCCAAAGGAGGAGGCACTTTAGCCACTCAGTATAATTTAGAATTGTCCAAAGCTTGTTTTAAGCAGTTTATATTTTAGTTGTAATAACAGACTATTCCAGATCTGTATTGCCTGCTACTCATTCCCACTACAACCAACATTTTGGCTCAGTAGCCTTCACTAGGTTGCATCACTAGAACATGTTACATCCATAGCACTTGTAATATCATTCATAGCACTTTACATCAAGACGTGCTAAGTGATGCTTTCTTTTGTTACAAGGAATATCTTATCTTAACATACTACACCAGCTACAGGTTTGGTATAGAGATTAAACCCATTGGTTATTCCAAGCTCACAGATGCATACTTCCATGACCCAACTGCTGTCTTCTTGTAGATAAACACTATTTGCCATAGGGCTGCTTTCCTACATACTCTATTTCAATCCATATATGGTTTAACATCCTTATTTTAAGCTGTCATAATTCCTTCGATAAACAGTGCAGTGGACATTAGTTTGAGAGGATGCAAAGCAGTGAAGACAAGATGTTTCTTCTGGCAAAGATGTTGGAGTGGGATCCCACTCCCTTTTAGTACCGGCAGGCAGTTACTAATTGATCATGGTCCTAACCCCTCTTTTTTGATTGGTGCTTGCCTTAACTACCATTGCTCTTAATGACATAGAAGGAACAATAGAGAATCCCACCTGTGGCTAATTTAATACATGTAAATATGCATGGCTATGGATATGATGACTGCATATCATTCAAAGGTCATGACTTCAAAACTTGAGACAGACTTTTATTATCACCTATTGATCTTTTTCACATCAGTCTTATACATTTATTTTTTTCAAAAGCAAATAAATTATATTAGATTAAAAAAATCTTCACATTTTTTTAAAAAAACCTAGTTGCTGGAGAGAGAGCAGTTCAGTCAAATAAAAATGTCTTCAGGTGATTCTTTGAACATGATCTATAGATTATTGCCATGCTACTTAAAAATCTATCATATCAGGGCATACAACAAACATAACCCATCCAATATACAATGGGAAACGGTCAGCTTGTGGTGGTAGATTTCTAATAAAACGTAAGTTCCAAGACCTCAAGAGCAGTCCCAGAGTATTAGATCTCCACTCATGACCTGAGAGTTATTGATTCCACCCACCTGGCCATCAAAGCACCTTCACAAATAATGATCTTCTAGGTATATTTTTTCCAAATGAAAATACTGTTACCATGCAGGTGGCTGCTGGTTGTGACCAACGAACTAGAGACATTTGTGTGAATCACTGCAAATCATGCTGTTTTCTACATTTATCTTCATGTGGTAGCCCGCCAGCTGTTTGAAATGGAAGCTGTGACTGGTTCGTAAGTATGTAGCCCTTCAGAAAGGTCTCATTATTCTGCATTGTTCTAATAAACCATTGTGTGATGATTAGATGGCAGTAGGGACAGATAATGGGATGCAATGCTTCTCCCCACCCCATCCTCCAGAGGCAGAGGTTCTAGGAAGGAACCCAGATCACTAGTGACCCATTGTTCTTAGTGGAAATGGGCTGAAGAGGACAGAATTTGGACTTGGTTTTGCAAATCCTTGTCAGTCCACTTTTGGTTCTGTGAAAACAAACCCAGGAGTGATTCTGATTTGTGTTCTATTTTATTCAACCCACTAAAGTTCCAGGAAGGGGGAGGAGTTCCGGTAAAAGGTTGCCGTATTGTTTCATCTCTAATTATAACCATATAAAACAATATGAGAAATGAATTGGGAGTTTCACTGCAATTACTAGTGGACACATGTTCACATCACAGAAACTATAATGGAAACTTATTGGTGGCAGTCTCAGAAAAGAAATCAAAGATGACATGATGTGTCTTTGAGGTGGTTGTTAGAAGAAAAGAGCAGGTTGACCAAGAGGTGGATATGAGTACAGGCTTCTTTATTGCGATACTTGTTCCCCTGGACCTAATTGGCAAGGAAGCACTGAATTAGTCACAGCACACCCTTTTTGTTTAGGTTAGTATGTACATGCTGACATCCCTTACAACACCCCAAAATTCCTTATTAAGAAATAGAAACACTCACTGTTAGTAAACCCATCGCTATCTATTACTCATAACATTACACATGTTATTCAGACATTTTTACCTTGAAGATACATTTCTTTGCAACAATCTGTTGCCATAAATCTCCCCCATGAGCAGTACTCTGGGGACGGAGGAAGGGGCCGTGAACAGTTCTCAGGGAAGGGAGGAAGGGGCCCTGAGCCAGGGCTTGTTTACGTAGCTGGGAAAGGAAGGGAGGGAAGATAACACTTCTTTACCCAAAAGGTATCCTTTAGATCCCCACATTTCTTATGCAGCTGCAACACTTATCAATTCTTAACAAGAAGAAGGGAGGGGAAAGGGGTAACACTTTATCTATTAAGTGAAGGAATAGCGGGTGCCTGTGCCTACTCCCTGATACCATGTCAGCATACCAGCAGTTTTCCATGTCTTTATTTAACCCTTATATATCCCAACAGTGGTCCTTTTTGGTTATTGGTGAGTCAGTGTGGGAATTTTATACTCCTATAAACTCTTGCTCTACAACACCTGTTGCTCCCATTTCACATAGGTGGTGTGCTGGAGCAGGTCAGAATTCTTGGAACTGTTTAAGATGGCATAATTTATTGCACCCTAAGGACTGTTTTACATTTCACTAGGGACTCTATCGGCTCCCAATCAGCCCAGGGATTCTCCATCCCATGAACTACTTTTTGCCAGCCCAATTGAAATCTTTGGGAATGTCCTAATTTAAAAACAAACTAACAAACAAACAAACAAACCCGTTCAGTTTAAAAAATAAGAGTTCATCTTGAAATTGTGTTTCAAAGGAATCTAACTAACCTCCATAGGACCATATCACACTGTCTTCACAAAAATTCCACACCTTTAAAAAATCCAGACACTAAAAATTCTGGAAAGTAACAGTTAAAAGATTTCCAGACATTTCACAACTGATATATAATCCTTCATCACTCTACTTACAGCACTGTGGAACGGGCTACATTCCATAACTGTTACTTTCCAGACTTTTTAATGCTTTTTTCCCTTAACACTGTAGATTTTTCGAAAAGGGAATGTAATATTTTGGGGTAAATGTGTTAGCTGGAATGCACCAAAACACACTTTCAACCTTTAAATCTTGTTTGGTATGAATATTTTTGTATGAATTTTTTAAAGGAATATAAAGAGGTTCTCAGTCTTCAGCGCTATCAGCCATCTCGCACCATTACCAAAATAACTTGAATTAAAGGGGACAGATCATCAGCAAATGTTCGCTTCTCTTAACTATTCTGGAGCAGATCCTCATCTAGCACAAATTGCCATAGCTCTACTGATGACTTACACCATCGGAGAATCTGCCCATTTATGGTATTTTTGCTCCATCGTAGATTTCAGTGTAATTTTCATTCTTGTGTGCATATTCTAAGAAGCCCTAATTTGCTCACCTACTTTAAATGTAATTGTTCCTTTGCTCCATCCTATTAGACAGATTGTCTAAATGGCAGAAGTGTAAAGTGGTTATATTAACTGAAATGTCTTGTCTCTTAGGCAATAAGAGCACTAAAATACTGAGTAGCTGAATTCTGAACTTCCTGCCTAACAGACCTGTCGCAGCTGCATTTTAACTTCTAGACAGCAGAATTTTTCCCATCTATTTCATGGCATAATTGGCCTAGTACATTTGTTTTCTTGTTTTTGCCTTTCAAGTATTGCCCAATACTGAAGGTGGGATACCACTTCTGATTAACCAGTTGCATGGCAAATCTTATGATCTGATGTTTAGTTAGGATTTCTTAAAGGGACAGAGTTAACTTAAAAAAAAAAAACATTTTTGTGAAAATATTTTCCAATTCTTTCTGTACTACAGGCAACATGATTTAAGGGACAGGGGGCTTGACTAAGAGTCAGAAGACATAGATTTTATTCCTGGTTCTGCCATTAACCTGCTAAGTGACTTTAGACTAGAATCTATACCTCTGATCCCGCTCCCATCCTTTGTCTACTTAGTTAGCCCCTGCACCCAACTGCTTACCAATTCTTACTAAGTTTATTTACAGGGGGCCTCAATCTTAGTTGTGGCCTCTAAGCACTATGGTAATACAGTCAAATACTACTAATAATTATATCAGGTAATCAGAATAGCGTATGACTACAACTGAAAGAATTTAGGGGGAAATATTTGCTTTATTTCAATTTGTCTATTTGGTGCACTTCAGGAGCAAACCCTCCTAGAGCTCCCCTTCAGATAATGAGGCTCATTTGAGCCCTTAGCCAATACATAGGAAGCTGAAATGACAGCTTTTCAAAACAATTATATTTTCATAAATATATACACGTCTATGTACCACCAAATAGATTTTAGTTCATATCAATATAGTGGACCTACCCTCCAGTCCCTACAGAGAAAATGGAAGTTTTGCTTGAATAGGGTCTAGAAATGCTCAAATAAATAGAAATATATACCAAAGCATACAACCGATTGGCTGATTGACAGAGAATGATTGTGGATAATATGTTTGACTAATAATATTCAGCCATGTACACCGCTGATTAATGGTGAAAAATTTGAAATGTTATTTGTCAATGGACATGAAACATTAATCAAATACATCATTATGAATATTATTTGACCAGCTTTAGCAGGAAATAAGTAATGATTGTTAATTACGGTTATGAATAACAACAACAATCTAGAGCTAGTCACAGGTGAAACTGGGTCAAGAAGGCAATGCCAATTTCACAATGCGCTGTCCTGAACCTAAGAAAAAGAGCCAGTGCAAATCATGGGATAGTAACCTTTACATAGTTGCTTGAAGAACATACTTTCTAGGAGCAGTTCAGATCCCAAGATTATTAATTTTTTTGCTCCTTTGGCCCCAGAGGTTCACCATTATTTGAGGCATTGCAGGGCTAGTTATTAGGATGAAGAATCGTTGATAGGAGTCAGGTATATTGGTGTAAACTTGTTTATTTATAAAAAAAAAATTGTTTCCCTGAACACAGCAGAAACAAACAATAAGCAGTTTCCTAACTCAGAAGTCCCCAGATCTTCCTTTCTGCAACGTCTGTGCCCAGGAAATGGTCTTGCTCTGGTTCCTCTCATAGTCACACTTCACAACTCCTTTGCCTGGCTTTCTCTCCCTACAACACACACACACACACACACACACACTGCAGCCAATCTCCTGGCCTCCATCATGTGCAACCATGGAAACCTTCAGTCCACTTAGCTAAACTCAGACCTGCCAAGCCTATTGCCTTGGGCAGTCCCCCACAGCCCTCAACCACTTCTACAATTTAAAAGGACTTGATTGCACCTGCTATTGAACCTGAATAAGAGTGCTTGCCACACTCATTGGCTTTAGTGAGGTCTATGATTGTCTTTGGAACCAAGACTCATCTGCTGGCAGCCATTTGCACCAGCATAACAATATCTAAGGTTATATGAAGTCCTTATACATACACTGATCATGATTGTCTTCAAGCCTGTTTTATTCTGTTATTTCTTTCTGAAATGGAAAAACAGACACCATCGCTTGCAGACCTAAGACTCCAGTTTCTGGAATGCAGTTAAGGTTCTGTAACTTGAGTTTTTGAAAGATATGGTGAAGGAAGTTAAAAAAAATTCCTAGTTCTATCTGAACATACTTCTTTGAAAAGCAATTTAATTAAAAGCAGCAAGTCTGTATTGGCTTTATTTCTCTCTAACTCATATGAAACCAAGTCGCAATACATGTGCCCGGGACAATAATTAAGCCACTTTAGGGGCTTCCTAGACTGCATCTGGGTTTGTTTAGTTGTGGGAAGGGATTCTTTACTTTTGTTCCTCCCTTCCATCTCATTTGGCCCAAATAATTCAAATGAGTGGAGGATGTTTCACTGTGTGCTCTGTTGGATTAGTCATGTGATTAATTCCACACAAGGTGAAACACAACATCACTTCTATAACATACAGCACTTTTACACAGAAATGGGACATTCTTTATTAAAGAGCAGATCAAACAGGGACATTTCTAATTTTATTTTATATTTCTGAGAAAGCTTTCTGTTGATTAATGGAGAAGCAGGGCACAGGTTTGCCACACCAAATAGAACTGTTGCTTGGCCCGAACTAATGAGATTTGACCGCTGAGCTTCTAGACTTTTTTTTTTTTTATTGAACTGTATATCCTAAAATTACCACTGCAAGGACTTGAAAAAATCTCAAAACTAGGCAAAGTTTAAACTCAAAGAAACTGTCAACACATCTCAAAGTTCTGGGAATGTGGAACTTTTTACTAGGCTTAAAAAATCACCTCTTCTTTCGCTTTCCCTCTCCTTGAAGACTCTGAATTTCAGGAGAAAATTACAAAAAAAAAAAAAAAATCAGAAATAAGTGTAAAATTCTCCTCTCTGATCTGCACTGGGATCTCTACTGAATATTTTACCTACTGGGTATGATCCAAACCCCAATGAAGCTAACAGGAATATTTTCATTGCATTCAGTGGGCTTTGGATCAGGCCCTTCTATCGTATGCAATGCTTCCACTGACAAAGGGAATTCCACAGACCTAGCTCCACATCCTGATCCCAGTGAAGTCAGTGTCAAAACTGCCATTTACTTCAGTGGGATACAATTGGAGTCCAGTATGAGTGGAGTATATGAAAAAGAGAGACGTAATTTGTGTATCTGTGGATGTTTATGTATGTGACTGTACACTTAGAAAGGCTCATACTGGCAGCCTCCTGACATGCTTTTCATCCTGGGTTTAGCTAGGGTCTCTGGGAAGGCTTTGCTTATCTTGTCTGGAGTCAGCTACACCCACTTCTTTACCTACCTCTGTGCGTGCACTGACTGAGTATATCTTTCTGTCAGTTACGCCTACCCAATTTCAGCTGTCACCATCCTGCACAGAGTAGGACTGGTAAACAGCAGTGAGTAAATAACAAGCTTTCCAACAGTTCAAGACATTTGACTGAGTTCAAACATCTGGGTGAACAATTAAATGCAATGCTAACTAAAATGGATCCTGCTTGTATCCTTGTCATTTTTCTTTGGCCTTAAAAATAGCAGGATGAAATTCACCCCAGCCCAGAGGGCCCATGGCAGCACAAACTCTGCCCTCAAATACTATGTAGAGGTTATGTGGCATGCGTGATTGTCAAAGGGCATGCCTGCCCTGTAGCATCCCTTTTGACCAATCATGGCGCAGTGGTGCCCTGCCTCAATTTCCCTCCTTGGACTCCTTAACTCCACACATGCTTTTCTCTTCAAATAATGGGTTTACTATTACCATAAACTTCTCCAATCAAAACAAAATCCTCAATGTCTGAATTTCAGCATTCCCAGCCCTCCTTAGCTAGAATCTTCTTCTCCCTGGGAGACAACTTTTTGCTCCAGCCCCCAGTTCTCCTCCTCAGAGTTGTAATTTAGGCACCTGTAGAGCCTCAGCCAGCCTTCCGTCCAGCTGGCCCTTTTCCCCAATCAGTCCTTTCACACTCAGGCTAGGAGGGTTCAGCGAGCAGACCCCCTCCTGCTGGTGTCTCCCTTGTTCTGAGAGAAGAGAGAATATACGGAGTCTTCTTCCCAGAGCTTGTCCCTATTGGCTTGGAGCGAGGGAAGCCCTGTCCTACCTAATCCCTATGAGGCTCCTGGTCTCTGGTCCTTAAAGAAACAATAGCCTGGGTTTCCGCTAAGCCTTAACTATTCCACTGGGAGCATCTTTCTCTCTCCCAACACCTAGCTCTGCCTTCCCTAGGTCGTCATCCACTCTAGAATGTCCAGCAGTTAAAGGGACATGCCACAGAATAGGTGTTGACTGACAACTAGTCTTTACTACCCTTAAGGAGACAGTCATCCTGCTACAAGGGCCGCAGCTGGTCTCTTTGCATTGAGGTGAATTCCAGCCTAAATATGTATGCATTAGAATTGTGTGAAACTTTGGTAACAAAATCAGTAACCAGAAGATCTTGCCTTACTTCAGGTTTTGTTATAAAATTGGCCTTGTTCTAATGTTCACTTAAGATTGCAGACCTCTCAGGCAAGCTGTCAAGTACTGCCCAAACATGTTCTGATTTATGGTTGTGCCATGGCAAAACAGCTCTTTGTTGTACAGCACCCAAAAGCATGTTAGTCACTTTGCAAGGTTTTCTACCTCAAACCATATAAAACTGGGTAGCTGCACCTGGATTTTAGCTTTGAGGCTTGAGAATGTTTCAAATCCTATGCTTGAGGATGAAATTCAAGGTCTGAAAATCCCCACGAAACAGAACAGAAACTTAAAAATAACTAAATATACAAATAAATAAAAGCTTTGCCCCCGTTATTACCCATTGATAACTACTTGAGGGATTGGGTGACACTCTTGTCCTCCTCCTGACTTTCACTGGGACTTGCACTCCGAAGTCACTTAGGTGCCTCTGAGAATCCCAGCCCTACAACTCTAGTGTATAAGGATTTAGGGACCTTACTTAGAAAAGTAGTTTTAGGTGTGTTTTTTTTTCTTAATGCCATATTAAAGTTTCTGCCAACTGACCAAATCAGAAGCTATTCACTACAGCTTGTATATCTCTGTATACAAACTTAGCAGAGAAAAATGGTTCCATATATTTGGAGCATCTCATAGCAGGCCTAGTTACAGTAGATGAACATCTCACTGTGCCTTATTAGGTATACTTGTATAAGCACAGTGGGAAATAAGATGGAGATAACTGCCTTACAGAAAAATACACTGTGCAATCTTAAAGTAATTTGCTTCTTTCTAGTTGATTGGATTGAATCCTAGCCCCCAAAATCAAGTAGTGCTGAATTCAAATCTTGGTTCTGACACTGGTTCCCTCTGTAGCCTTCCCTAGGTTGGGTTTAAGAGCCTGGGCACCAGCCTATGCCCAAACACCTACACTGCTATTTTTAGCCCCACGGTATGAGTCCCGTGAGCCCAAGTCAGTTGACCTGGGCTCTGAAACTTGCTGTCGTGGGGCTTTTTTTGCTGCATACACATACCCTCTGTGCCTTGGTTGCCTAATCTGCAGCACAAAGAAAATAATTACAATAACTGAGTGGTCAAGTGTTCCATTATAAACACAATTTTCAACCGTCCCCACACGTGCACATGCAAAGCAATTATTAACCCAGCTTAACCAGTGTACCATTGAATCTGTCCCATTTTTTTTTTAAATGAATAATGTTGCGGTATATGTTAGTGTTACCGTACATTGGAAATGGATCACTTGAATAGGAAATGAGATCTACTAGTAATTTTTTTATTTTGATCTTTGTTATGTATGTAATATACCTTTTTGGGTGTCACTGTGCCGCCGTGCGTCACAACTGAGAATACCACATTCAGGACAAACTGCTGAGAAATAAGGCAGGCACACCCCAAAACTGGGTGACTCTTCTTCCATAAGATATACCAAACCAGCAACAAAAGTAAACTTCTAGTTTATCACACTGGCTAACAAGAAGTCAGAAAAGCAGTTTCCTTAGGCATTCCAGTCCTGGATTCAACACCCAGACCTAGACTTAAAAATGAGGTGGTTCTTGAAGACCAATTTCATCAAATAAAAGATTCTTCTGATCCCAAAGGACCAGCTACACACCCAGGTCAATATACAACTCAGATCTTACCCAATAATCATGCTGTTGCCAATCCCTTAGTATCTAAAATCTAAAAGTTTATTTATAAAAAGAAAGAAAGGTGACAGTTAAAACTGGTTAAAGGAATCAAATACATACAATAAATGCATAGTTCTTGGTTCAGACTTGTCGCAGTGAAGGAATAAACTGCTGGCTTGTTAAGTCTCTGGTTGCTTCCAAATCATTGGAAGGTCCTCAGTCCTTGGTTAGAATGCTCCCATAGTATAAGTTCATAGTCCAGAGGTCTGAGCAGGAAAGAGGCAAAATGGAGATGTTTCAAGCACCTTTTATAGCTTCTCTCAAGTGAAAGGAAACCCATTGTTCTCACTGTGGAAAATGCAAAATGGTGTTTGGAGTCACATGGACATGTCACATGTCCGATTTTGCTTAGTCATAACAGAAGCCATTACCTATACTCCAGACAGAACGTTCACAGGAAAGTCCTTTAAGTGTAGATAGATGTCTCCCATGGTCCACTGTGAGTTACATGTTCCTTAATGAGCTACTTAGCTTGAATAGTCCCTGAGAGCTGTGCAGGCTAAATACCTCATGGGTGTTACCCCAGGAGCAAACATATTTGAAATACAGGTATAGAGCCAATATTCATAACTTCAAATACAAAAATGATACAAATAGCATAAACATATTCAGCAAATCATAACCTTTCCATAGACACCTTACTTGATATACTTTGTACAAGATTTGTTGCAATTATGTAACAGTGGTAGAAATAATGATTTATATGCTCATATTTTAATCAGATAACATCACATTGGGCATTAAAATTAAGATGGTATAGACAAAGTAATGTGGTGTGACAGTGAGTAATGAAGGATTATATTGATATAGATAACTGTTATTAAGTAGTAGTAGTATTGTTATTTGTATTGAGGTAGTATCTAAGGGCCCCAATCAGGATTAGATTATATTTTAAATTGATTAGAGAGTTGAAGTTGTGTCAGTGAATGAGATTGCCCAGAGACAAGGTGTAGAGGGAGTACTTCTTTTGGAATCATCACAGAAAGTGCTGATTTCCAGATGTTTACATTTCTTTAAGGGGTCAAATATTTATACAGAATTGTAAAATTTGGAAGGTTTTCAGCTGGAATCCGCTGAAACACAATTTCTTCCTTAACTCTTTTAATGAAGTATTTTTGTTCAGAAATAATTACTAACCTACTTAGCAGAAGTGTTTTGAGGTTTAAATTATTATTTGTCATGTGCTTTATGAATATAAAGTTCTATACAAGTGCTTTATTGTTACATTATTGGGAAGACAGAAAGAAAATAATTAAGACCTAATGTAAAAAGATTTTACAGAAACCGAGCTTTAAACTTTTTTAAATGCCACTAATTTATGTAAGAGCATTTTAATTGAGCAATGCTTTGTGTTTTTATTAAATTCATCATGATCCTACATTTATAGTTACTAACAGACTCTCTACTTAAAGAACATTAATTCCTTATGTACTTAAAGGATAATTCCTCACAAAACCTCATAATTAATTCAAGCACACATTATTCCTTTTCATTTGTCATATGAGAAGCTAATTAATTGATATGTTTTCCATAAGACTCTTTCGTGAATGAATTATAGGAATAAATGAGCCTGCTCTGCAATGGATCAGATAAATCAACATTTCTAACTTATTTAATAAACACTCTGGCCAGATTTTGATCGCAGATACATCATGGTGAATGGGAGTAACCCACTGACTGAGAGCAGAACCTGGCCTTGAAAAGCAGCATGAGTCACATACAGAATAATAGTTTGTAATATATATGTGCTAGTTACCATCTATGTCATCTACCCAGTTGATTGATTGCGGGAGTTCCTCACCCCCCATTCTGGCCACTTTATGTGGCATAAAAGGGCTGGAGCAGTGTGAAAGAGCCCTACAAGCTTTGCATATGGCCTGGTGAGGAGTCTTCAAGCACAGGCACTATAGATGACAGCCATAAGGCATAGGGGGCATGCTGAGGCAGGAAGGGCATGTCAGGAGCAGGGCCTGAGCTCACAGCACTGTGGAGCTTTTGGACAGTTCTCCCACAGCTCCAACAGGTCATGGAGGCTGCCATAACATAGGCCCATAGGGAGCCTCGACAGCCCTCAGAACAGTCCAAAATTGGTAAAGCACAAAAGTGGCTTAACATCACTGAGAACATCTTGCCCGCTGGGCTGTGAGTTCTGTGCCCTCTGAGAGTCAGCACAGACTATCACCTCTTCTGACAAGATGATTAGGTACAAAGGTGAAATCATTTTTTCTACTGAACCAAAGAGGGGGTGAGCTGATGCTATCAATGTAGCTGTCAGAGGGAAAAACAAGTTTAAAGCTATAGCAAATTTTTCCTGCAGGGAGTTCTGTGGTTCCTAATGCCAGCAGTTCTTAAAAATATACAAATTAAAATTAAAAATACAAATGTATATAAATACCTTTTTAAATCTATCTATCTATCTATATATATATACACACACACACACACACATACATATTTATTTATATTTATTTATATATACGTACATGTTTGCATATACATAATTGTTGCATGTATATTTGACAATAAAAAGCTTGAGCTGCTCCCATCTGTCTTGTATAACTGTAAACCAAATAGTTTGACAACTGAATTAAGTCATGAGACTAATAGTCACCAGTGTTAGGATTCCCACAAAGTGTCAGACATTTGTGTTTACACATATTTTGGTTAGTCAACACATCATGTTTAATTTGGAATGCATATTAGTAGCATGTGTTTGGGTATTATTAACTTCCACCATAATTATGTATTAATTCCTTAAACTGCAAAATTCATTAATCTCTTGTACAAAAATCTTATTCATGTATATAACTTCTGCAAGTCTTCCAAGAAGAGATTATATGAATTAATTTAGGGTTTTCTTAGAAAATAAGAATGCTTATGGCATGCTGCTTTCCTTTTCAGGAAATATACAAACATAATTGGATCATTCTGGCCTGTTTACCCAGCTTGAAAACCAATGTAAATATCAAGGCCAAACCTCTAAATCAGCGAATTAATTATGTTTAGTTATTCCTTGCTCAGGTTATAATTTAGATGGCTATATCTTCATATATGTTACTCCTGCACATCAGTGTTCTCTTTTAGTCACCTTCGCTTTACCCCACATTCTCGTCACCTGAGTGTCCAGTGAACAACACCTCCCCTCATCGGAACCGCTTGTTGTAGACCGTTGCCTATGACCAAGGCAAGCAGCAACCAAAGGAGGTGCCAATAGGCACTTGCAGGAGTGAATATTGCCCAACTACATAGAGCTGCAGAAAGTGACAAGTTCATTTGTGTCACAGTGGCACTCAGGTTCCCTGAAGAGATTAAACAATTGTGTAAGTTATTTATAAAGCACAAACATTTCATTGAGGGCAGAAGCCAGTGTAGCCACAGGAAATGAAGCAAGCACACCATAGACAAATTGTGAACCACCTTTGCAGTCCTATTCATAGGTTTTGAAAGTTTTATCACATTCCATGGTAGCTGCCCAGAAGCTTAGTAACACTAATAATGCAGAAGATGGCATACAGCAGGCCTGACCCATATGGCTCAGTGGCTTTGGGTCTTGAACGACATCATTTGAAGTAAACTTGACTGATGAGAACCATAAAGATTGGCATTCGATGGTTGGTTTCAATCTTCTGCTAGAGATGGGCTAATAAAAAGCAGTTGTAGGGTTGTGATAGCTTAATGAGAAAATGAAAACTGTTAGTCAAGTTAAAGGTGCAATGTTAACATTGTGGTGCCAGAGTGTAAATAGCATGGTTGCCAACCCTAAAAAAATCATGAATTAGGTCCCCCAAAATCTCACAAATCATGAGATTTAGTTTTGTAAATTAATGTATTTGGGGTTCTCTTCATTCACCTTTAAGCAGGTAAGGGTGCACCTGGGTCATATTTTCAAGCTTTTCTCCATATCTATGATAGCATCAAGCTCCTGCTTTTTAAAAAATGAAACCTCATATCCTTGCATATTCACTGGACTACAGGAGAAGGGTCTTTAAAGAAAATACTAATTTTTGTTGGATTTATGATAAAATCACGGCAATCTTAGAGCTGTCACAAGATTCCTCAAGAACTTTTGCAGAATTTCACAACATAGAGGCATGGTCTAGTGGTATCTGTGCAAGTATACATGCTGATTGTCTTTGTGGCTGAAAGAAAACACTATAGTACAGGAATTCACTAATGGAGTCGAGAACCTCTGGCTCCATCAATGACTTTTTCTGGGACCTTGGACAAGTCACTCTGCACGTTTCCCAACTTGTAAATGGCAGTTAATGGTCCTCACCTACTTCACAGAGGTTTTGTAAAGATTGATTAATGGTATTGTAGCTGGGCGGTCACCAGGGTAGGCAGAGGCAGTCGGTCCAAACCCCGCTTGCCTGTGACGATTGGCTTATACAGATTGCAGTCAGCCCCAGCTAAAGGGGGCTAGATGGTGACTGGCAGTAGCCACTGAGGCGAGGTGGGGATAGTGGGTGGGGGTTCCCCTGGATGGGGAGACCCAGAGAGTGGGTGTACTGCCAGGGGGCAGCACCCGAGCACAAGGGGCACTGGGTCTGGAAAGGACACGTGGGCCAGTGGCAGTGAGGCACCAGCCTGCAGAGGCGCTCCAGGTCAAAAAAGCTAATTCCCAGGAAGACCGACAGGAGGCGCCGCAGGGGTGAGTCTTGCCCCGTTACAGGTATACTGATTTGAACAGACCACCAGAGCTTGGTCTAAACGCTTTCTCAATGATGAATTAATGACCAGATACACTTGCTGTTCCTGTGCAAAAGGGAATAAAGGGTTCACTTTTGTCCTGCTCCTCATGTCCCTGCAGTCACTGTGGAGGAGACTCTCCTTTAAAGAGAGGTTGTTCCAAACCACCTCTCTTTACCTTGGGGTGGAGAACCCTCCTACTACATTTGGGAAGGCAGGGATTGCCCCCGGCATCCCTCTAACACACACATCTATTCTTAATTGCATTGGCAGAATCACAGGGTCATCAGACAGAACAGTTAAGGAGAATATAATAAAATAAACCCAAGCTGCTTCACAAAAGGACTCCATTCCAAAAACTACAAACAGCACAAGCTATCCAGTTTCAGCCCTTAGTCACAGATGATGGCTCCTCTTTCCCTTGTGGAGTGGGTGATTCCAGCGGGAAGTGCAATGCAAGAATACACTATAGCCACACACAGCCAGGCTGCAATCTGGGCCCACCTCCTACCCCTGAACTCAGGCTGCATTTGGGTCTGCTGTATTCTTGCAGAAGCAATATATATATACCCCATCCTGGAGCCCATGTGAACTTATCTCCAGTGGCATGCTATCTACTAAAGAGAGGAGAGCTGGCAGTAGCATGTAGGGATGGGATTTCTGTCAGCTCTCTAGCCAACCAGAACTCTAGAGGAGCAAGAGGTCAGCTCCTTCCCTCTGCACATCCTCCAGCCATACAGTGCTCTGTGGCCAAGGCTGCTCTTCACAACACTGATACTGAGTTGTGGAATGGAAGGAGTCCACATCACACAGCACCACTAATGGGGGAAAGGAGGAGGAGGTGAAAGGGCTGTGGCCCTGCCCCTCCTTTAGACCCGAGTGGGATTCATGTTGTGGGGGAATAAACTTCTCCTCATTAAGCAGTCCAGCAAAAGGCTAGCCCAAGAAAAATTTCAACTCCCTGAGGCAGAATTCCTTCCAGAAGTGTCCCAGGGGAATGTGGCATGACCACTTTCGGGCTGTGTTTTTCTTTATTCTTACTCAGGCAAAATTCCATTGGGACTAAGGTAAAAAAATGTTAAGGACTGAAAAAAAGAAAAGAATAAGGATCCCTGGATTTGTCCCAGTTGTAATTTTGTAGTGGGTGTTCCACTGACCCAGAGAAGGAAATTCACATTTTCTTCTTGGGTTTTAAAATCCCCAATTCTGTAAACCATAGGCTGGACTTATTCTAATTTGTATAAACAATGCTATTATGGTAACCCTCATGGTGTTGCTAAGGTAACCTTTTAACAGTAATTAGTTCTGTTTAAATTAATGAACCTTTAATAAAAGTCTGAAGCTTACACTGAACATGTTCAAAGATGTAAACTTCTTGGAGAAAAGATTCATACTATATTTTGAAACATGCCAGGGAGGTATCTGTCTTTTTTGTTTTTGTTTTTTGGTATTATCATTTGTTTACCAAAGAATTGCAATTATTTCCATTCCTCCTATTGCCACATATTATCAGTCCATACATTTGTGAATCTCTCCACATATGTGCAATGTATTCCAGGATTTTTATATAAACAAAAAAAAAAAAATACTGTATTATAAATCTTAGGAATCATGGGCCTGCATCAAAGCTCCTTGAATTCAGTGATCATCTTTCCATGCTCAGTTTATCCTGACCCAGCTCTCAAACATTTTACTGCCTTCAGCGCCTTCCTTGGCCATAAGAAAATGGCTCTGCCCTTTCAAGAAAAAGTTTGCTATAAGTGAACCAATTTGCACATAACACTGAAATGTTTGTGGACTTTCACTCTAAGGGAGATGGGTTTAACCCAAAGCCCTGCACCTGAGCAGCATTAAAATGAGAGAAAGTTTGAATTCCAATCAGAATTTTGTGGCTCAAATTTGAACTAAGTTTAATATCTTTGGAGTCCATTGTATTAAAAATGAAATTGTTTATGTGTTGTGAGATTTAGGTAGCTTCTCCAAGGGAAGCGGTGTGTTAATGGTTACAGTCATTTTAAACTTTGCCCAAGGGAAGGTTCCCATTGTTTGGCTGATTACCTATTTACAGACTCTTCAAAGGTTCAAACTGGATTCTCTAGAGACCCGTAGATAAAGAACTGACTCTAGGATAAATAACCATGTGATGAACTGACCCAGGAGCTTTTGTTCTGATCCAGCAAGCAGATAGGCCTTCCAGTCCACAGAAGGCTGCAATGCTTAGGGAAAAGTTGAAAAGACTGACACCAACCAGAGCCCTTGTAGAAATTGGGGTGGAGGTGGTGGGGGTGATCTCTGGTAAGCTTATTTGCATGTGTGTATGGTATTTTATTGATTTAATAGGTTTTTCTGTGGTACTTTTACCTTAAAAATATGTTTGCTTGGAAAGAACTGTGTGATAATTTATAACTGTGGGCAATTACACCGTTCTTAGGGCTTGTCTTCACTACTGGGGTAAGTCAACCTAAATTACGCTACTCCAGCTATGTGAATAATGTAGCTGGAGTCAACGTAGCTTAGGTCGACCCTGGTGTCTTCACTGTGCTGCATCGATGGGAGACACTCTCCAGTCGACTTCCCTTAATCCTTTCGGGGAGCTGGAATACCAGGGTTGACTGGAGAGTGCTCTGCCATCGATTTAGTGGGTCTTCACTAGACCCGCTAAATCGCCACCCACTGCATTGATTGCAGCAGCCTTGATCTCCCCGGTAGTGAAGACAAGCCCTGAGTCTCTGCAGAGAAAGCAAGCAGGCCTATTTAGGCAGACTGTCTTTTGTTGGGAATAACTTAAGGAAGTCAGGGAACTGTTTAGCCTGGAAATACCCTGTTCAGGCTGGAGAGAGAGAGACAGGCCTCTACCCAAGGAAGCCAAAGGCAAGGCAGCTGGAAGCCTAAGTGTGGGTGCCCTTGTTGGACCACCAAGGGGATATATAGGTGCAGTTGCCCTGAACTGTGACAGGTGGAAAAGAGGAAGTAGGAGGAGCTCTGACTCTGCTGCTTTCTCCCCTCCCGCCATTCATGGGTCAGAGTAGCTGGCCAGGCACACAAGGGAAATAAGCTGTTCTATGATAAAGGATGAAATAACTTATTCCCCTAAGCAATGAAAGATCAAGGAAAGAATTGTGGTAGAATCACAATTAATTCTGTGGTCTCTTCCCAGGGTGATACAGCTATATGTCCTCCCTTACTGAGGGCAAAATATAATGTCACAGTCTAGCCCTCAAGGAATGTGACCTCACATGAACCAAAACACCAACCCTGGCAAACTGAAACATATAAGCTCCACAAAACTCTAATTGTAACATACTCGTATCACTATGTTCCCAGTGAAACTGCCCTTTGGATGCTTGTTCCTGTAACTGCATTACTGAAGATGATTTTTTTTTTTAACTTTTCCAACAGCACAGAAAGGAGACAAATTTTGCAATTGCTGCCAAATTATCTGGTTTTCATCTCTCATAAAATATTGGATAACATCTGATTAAGAGCACTTTTCACATCAGGCATTTCTTTTAGTGCAGCACTGGCAATTCTCTGCAGTTAGGGGTTGTAAAAGAAAAGCAGATGGCATGGATGTCGCCCAGAAAACCAATCCCATAATCGTGCTCTTTACAAAGGTCTCAGGAGAGCAGGCACCTCACTAATGAGAGCAATTAGCATCACTGAAGTAGCATGAATGTAGCTTGCATTTCTGATAAGCTCAGGGATTCATGCTTTTGAAGACATTCAGACAGGTAGAGGTCATCAGTCCCTAATGTTAATTCATCAAACAATTCAGTTCAGTGGGGTTTTCTTTTGGTTTAATGGTACCATACTAGTAACTACTGTCAAGGTAGGGGGGGAAAGTGAAGAGGCATCTTTATCTTGTGTTGGAATCAGGAATCCTGTTTCTTCTATATTACTTTAATCCTACATAGTATGTTCAACTTCAAACTACGTTGTGGTCTCTTCTGGTGTGGTGAGAGCTATTCAAAAATGTGTGTTGACACTAGAACACATGTAGTTGGAGGGATCTTGTACTGTAGAATGTTTTAATTAGCAGTGAATTTGAACATTGCTCTAGTATTTATTTTATTATTGTATCTGTATTGCTTGTTTTTTGTTATTGGATCTATTGGTGAGAAAGATGTAGGATAGAAATTGGAGCTGCCCCTTTCAAAACAGGATGTGGAACGTGGTTGAGTGCATGTTTGCTTGCAGTGAACTGAGAGCAGTGTGTGAGAGGAGCCTGCTGAAGAAGACCCAGCCTATATAAGCGCCAAAAAGAAAAAGAAAAAAGAAAAAGTCAAAACTTGAATTAATTCAAGTTATTCTTCCTTATTTTTGAAGGTGCAATATATGCAGCTGAACGTTCAGTATAAGCCCAGTTTTGGCTCTCATCTCTAAAACACACAAAAGCATATTGGCTTGAGAATCAATAGGTTGCATCTGGGTCTGAGGTTGAATTGCTTTACCATATTTGAAGCAAATTGGACAAGTGGTTCCTGAATGAGCACATACTGAAAATAGAGGTGTTTCATCAAAGGCCAAATTACCTTGCTACTGTATAGCGAAAGATAAGGGAAGAGAAAGGAAGAGAGATTAAAGCAGTGCACAGGACCCAAGATGGTCACTGAAACTATTATTTTAGAAGTTCTTAAGATTCTACACTGCAATGTTTGAGTGTTGTATTGGCTCCTATAGTCCTAAAGTAGGATACCATCCATAAGGTATCACATTACTGGTGGAGACAGAGTCTTTCATTTAATCACTTCCAGGTAAAGGATCTCAAATTCTAGAGCTTTATTAATGGAAACATATTTTTCCACTACAATTGAAATTAAACAGATTAGTTCTTTGTAAATTGAGATATGTTTATTCATTATAATGTTCTCATGAGGAATTTTTTTTTACCTCTGAGTTATTGTTACATGATCTTTCAATCTTAACTTTAAGGTTAAGTTTTTTCTCTGGGAATTTACTGGATTTTTACATATTTCATGGGTTTGCAGAATATTTTGTAGTCACATCACTTCCTATAGTTAAAAGTAGGACTAAAGGGGAAATGGATGGGTGAGGGGACAGCTAATGGTATTCTGATTTTTTCACATCTAGGTAACTGGTTCAACTCTAGCCTAGGTCAGTAATATGTGGTGAACAACAGACATGTTGATGTAAGGATCTGAGAGACTAGAACTCAGGTCTGCAGAGCTTAGGGTAGTTGACAGTCCACATCGTACCCAGGAGGCCATGCAGCACCACCTCCAGGGAGCACTGTGGAGATTAGGTGCCACAGGAAGTACCGCCAAAATGGTCTAGACTTACAGCACCCTCAGCCTTCTGATTATCTCATGCTCACTATGTAACCCTAGAGGGTGGCCCACGAAGTTGTCTGGGAACCCCCCACAGACTCCTGGATCGTCTGCGACTCCAGATCTACCTTGTTTTCTGATCTCCAGTCTCTGACCCCAGCCTGACTCTGACTCTTGCCTCCTGATTCCATCCTAGTAACTGTCTCTGCCTCCAGTCTCCAACCCCAGCCTTACTATGACCCTGACTTTTTGCCTATTGATCCTGGCTCTAGCAATTACTCTGATCCGTACTCTCTGACTACTGCTTGTGGCTGTCCTTGATTTGTTGACTCCAGCCCAGATGTGATGGCTAGTCCAGAGAACCTACGCCCTGGTCCCTTACAGTTGGTGATGAATGTTTGGTGACTTGTGAGAAATGAAATAATTGTCTCATTCAAGTTCCTGATTGTTGTCTGTCTCAGCAATGTGGATACCTGTCAATCAGTGCTATTTGTAGAGGTGCTGGGGTTTTTTTTATTATTATTTTATTTTTGCAGAGAAGCTAAGGACTAAGACTGAATGACCATTTGATTGGCCTTTGATGAAACACCTCTATTTTCAGTATGTGCTCATTCAGGAACCACTTGTCCAATTTGCTTCAAATATGGTAGCATGGGGGTGCATTAGCAGTGCTGGGAAGCTTACATTGTCACATCTGTTCTGAGGATCAATAGCTGCTCTGGGAACAGAGGTCCTTCAAATCTGTCACCTTTTCTGAGAACTAAATTCACTTAGCAAAGGATGAAAAACAGGAATACAATAGAAATTCAGTTACTCTGGTCTCAGCCAGATCTTGACATTTTCTTTCCACTGAGAACACAATAATTCCATCTACCTAATTCTGAACTACTTGCTGTCTTTTAGCCTGATATATAATAAAACTAAGACTTGTGCCACTAATAAATGTGATGAATCTAAAATAATTTTAGCTCACAATATCTGAAAATCTAGAAATGATTTTAAGCTAAAATACATTAAAAAACCAGTTACTAGAGTTTTTGTCCCATTCAGTGGCTGTTTGGATCAACAATCTTGTTTAGACGTTTAGGTGCTATTTTCCATCAACATTTGGATAATAAAATGACCCAACAAGAATTGCCATATTCCATTGATAAAACCTCATGAAATTGTCCTGGAATTGTTTATCTTCCACATTTCCTTTCTTTAGCATGTAAACAGAAGTTTTCTTTTCTATAATGAATCTCCCTGTAGTTGAGATTGTTGTAGACAGGAGACAACTGGGTCCTTTTTTATTTTACAACATTTGAGATACACAGCATATCAGATTGATACCAGTATAGGAAGCTCTTG
Organism: Trachemys scripta elegans; assembly: GCF_013100865.1. Taxonomy (NCBI): domain Eukaryota; kingdom Metazoa; phylum Chordata; order Testudines; family Emydidae; genus Trachemys; species Trachemys scripta. The sequence continues at coordinate 103,719,053 of NC_048298.1, read as the reverse complement.
AGCTCTTTCATAATATAATACTTCTGTATAACTCATTATATTCCCTTCTTGAAAGTTTATCTAATAACTCAAACCATGCTTCATTAATTCCTAGAGTGACAGTACCACTTAACTATGACATGACTGAAGCAAACTAGCTGCAGTTGGCAGTCTTGTTTACAGATGTCTACCCCTTAGTAACTGAATGGATGAATCCAGATTAGTGTCTCAGGGTATATTTCTGTATACAATACCATAAGGATCTGGTTATCTTCCTTTGTTTTCTTGAGCATATTTCTGGTGCTTGAAAATAAGTATCAGTAATCTCTATGGTGATTTCAGGCCAGGATCTCCTTTTATCTGATTCCATGTCCAGATAGCCTTTAAGAACGTGACATAGCATTTATTTCCTCATGCTCTATGGAATTTCATTTTTCACGTTAAGAATATATATAATATATGGACTATATATAATTATCTCCTCATGAACAGCTCAGTAATGATAACCCCAGGATGATATATTTCTCTTTGCCTCTGTTAGGGTGACCAGACAGCAAGTGTGAAAAATCGGGACAGGGGGTGGGGAGTAATAGGCACCTATAGAAGAAAATGCCCCAAATATTGGGACTGTCCCTATAAAATAGGGACATCTGGTCACCCTAGCCTCTGTGCAGGTATCATTCTATCAACTGAGAGATTTGCAGCCTCACACAGTTCTTCTATCAGCCGCTGTATTGTATAAGTAGGAAACTGGTAAGGTTTCAGAAACTGTGTGCACTTGTGCTTCTGTGTCATGGTCAAGATCAATCTCTGATAAACAAGCCCTAAATATGGTAATGCCTCTTCAAGAGCTAAAAGTCAAGATATCCAAATGTCACTAGTGCTTTTGGGTGACTCAAATTTCGGGTTACCAACTTTTGAGATACATTCCTACTGGCAAGCCCCTTCCAACAGTTTTTTTTTTTTTTAACATGGTGATTTCCTACCAGAATTTAGGGACAACCAAAGAAGGGACTAAACCCTAGAGAATTCAGCCCAGTGCATGACTGGCAAGGACTCTGGGGGCCTGATTCTCATGCACCGTAAAATATACTTTTCCTCCCAAGGACACTTTTACAATGCTACAGTAGTGTCAAGGGGCCTTAGTGTAAACTAGAGGGCTGCTTCCGCAGGCAGAGCTCATTGCATGCACCGGTGGCTCCTTGCCTCCCTTCTTTCCTCCCAAGTTCCCTGTGTGCCACCCTTCCATCCCTCTCTATTTCATGGGCTCCTGCAACTTCTTAAATCCTTCCCTCATGCCAGGGGTTCTGTCTCCCTCATTTCCCATCTCCTAGGCCAGGGGCTCTGTTCCCCCAATTTCCCCCCTCATATCTGGGTCCATCATTCTCCCCCACAAGAGGTTCTGTATACCCCCTCATTCCCCTCCATGATCCCCTTTTCCACCATAGTAGTGGCTTTACGTGCCCCCCATTCTTTCCTCTCACATACCTGAGTAACACATTCTCCCCTGCCAGGGATTCTGTGTACCCCCCCTCTTCACCATGGTGTGGGGTGTGTTTGCCCCCAACTTCCCCCCTCCACCACATAGCAGGGGCTTTGTTTCCCCCATATCGCCCTTCCCCCACTCTCCCTGCTTGCCAGGAGTTCTATGTGCATCTCCATTCCCCCATTTTCTCTTCCATGCCAGGGGCTCTGTATGTCCCCATTCTCCTTCCTCCCCATGCCAGAATCCCCAGTTTCCCCCCCCATGCCAGGGACTCTAGGTACACTCCCATTTCCCCCCCACTATTCTTATTTGTTTCCTTTCTCTCTGGGAGAGAAGACATTTAGGGTGTCAATATTGTTAAGCTATATTGGAATGAGGCAGAGTGGTGAGTTGGGTGTATTGTTATGCTGGGTCAACTAAATGCCTCCGTATGTTGTTTTTTAAAATTTATTTTCACCAAAATCAATAGAATTCTGATCTTTGTTGCCTAGAACTTTCCCTGAAATTTTGGAATTGATTGGATGTGATGCTAAAAAGTGATCGTATTGCACATTATTGGGGGGGGGGGGGGGGATGAGTTCTCCTACTATGGAATGGTGGTATAGTAAAATATAGGCTGTCCTGGAAAACCTTTCACAGCACGTACATACAGAAGAGAAGTGCCAAAAAGAGGATAGCTATTTAGAAATGTGGTCACCCTTTTTAGCGAACTCTGAGAAGGGCTCTCCAGCCAGAAATCAGAATCTTTAGCCAGGTTCATGGAATACTAACCTGATCTTGAATAAGTATGTTATAACAATGTAGTATGTTAGCATTCTATTATAACTTTGCCTTCATAAAAAGTCCATTTTCCCCCCCACCCCCCAAAAATTAAAAGTTACAGTATTACAGACAATACAAAAATGTCATCAAATTCAGTGGAAGGCCTTGCTTCACTCAGCCAGTAAGAATTTGGCACTGGTAGCTTAGTCATGCTGTGAGAATATTAATGTACTGCAGAAAAGGAACAATGAAGCTCACAGTGGCTAGATATAAGGCGCTCACAATGACCAAAAACATAATGGTGAGTAGGTTCAAAATTATGAAGTAAATACATTTTCCTTCATGCATTTTAGCATTGCTTAGCCCATAATATTTTCTGTTATGTAGTGTAAAACTTTGCTTTTGAGGAACCCTGCACAGTAAATCCCAGGCTATGTTTGCTCCAACCGCTAGCTATAATAACAGCTCATGTTTGTGCTGCGGTTTTAAAGACATCTGTCACAAACTGAATGCCAGCTGCTTGTGATGTAGATAACATTGCTCAAATTATTGGCTGACCTGTTTTTCAAAGTCTGCCTGATAGCAGAAGTAATTGTGGGGCAGTGCTGTTATCAGGAAGTCCTTTGATTATATTTTAAGGATTTTTCCCTTATCAGATATACATTTCCAGAACTGCCCCAGGATTTAGATGAGTACAGCAAACAAGTTGCACTGTACCCAGCTATTTTAGCAGCTAAGTTTTTAAATCTGAATATGAGCTTGTGAAAGTATTAGAATACAAGAATGATTCAAACTGGTTTTGAACTAAATTTTATAAGTTTGGTTTACCAAGAGTTTTTATTACTTTGAGATCTAGTAGAGTTGCATTAGATATTTAAACTGAGGCCTCTAACTACCAAAGATTTATGAACCACAGACCTGAAATCTAACTTTCTAACCAGTTTTAATTATCACCCTATAGTAAATGGAATTATAGTCTAAAATTTTAATTGGTTCTGAGTGAGCTGTGCGATGTCCCCTTCTCTATGACAGGCAGCACACAATTCATGTGGGCATGTAGGCATCTGAAAGAGCTGCCAGGAAAGATCGATCTTCCAAGTAGGTTGGATGGCTATGCCCTTCGTTCCAGAAAGAATGAGGATGTTGAGTGATGGCATCACTTTGTGGTGCTAAGCTTTTGGGGATGGCCACCATGATCCAGCATATAAGTGAATGTATACTGGTAGCTGAAATGGCTTTATGTATCAGTTCCCTACAGAACTGAACAATAATTCCAGTGTGGAACCTGAACTTCCACAACTGTGTTCTTCCTTATCCATGGATTAAGAGGGAAAGAAAGGGAATCTTTATATAAACATGCACCATGTATATTTTCCAACCATTTGGAGGCCCAGTCATTCGCTTCTATGTGGAAGCCATCAGGAGAGGGCTACAAAAGAGACAATCTCTATAAGATTCTGCAGATTTCTCCTCAGACACTGTATGGTTTGCCCAACCTATGGAATTATCCACAGGGATAGCCCATAAAGCCTGTAGATACTGTGGGATCTGCACAGATCCTAGGGCACAAGCAAGAGGCCAGGAACACGTGCAAAGATTCTCTGTTCCTCTCCACCAGTTTTGAGCCCCCCATCACCATCCCTACTTGCAATATTGCTACAATAGTGCTGCACTGACAGGAATCTCTCAGCCAATGAATGCCCAGATACCAGTCTTTAAGGAGGATCCCCATTGTGGAGGGATAATTACAAGATCATGACAGAGCAGAGAACCTGTACTCTACCACCTAGCGGGAGAAATAAGGGGGGGATGATGCAATATTGCATTGTTCTTGATATCATTCCTTGCCCCACTACTCCACCCTCCTCCTATCCCCCTCCCACACCCTGACACACACCAATTGCAGGACACTCTGAAAGCACTTCATGGAGACTAGGGCAAAGGGATATTTTAACATGCAGACAGCTGATCTCTCTTTTCTCTGCAGAATGGGAAGATTCTTCTCTTTCAGAATGAGGTGGTGTAAATGGATTAGGAACCTGGGTTAGGAAGGTTAGAACTAGGGCTGTCGATTAATCACAGTTAACTCATGCGATTAACTCAAAAAAATTAACTGTGATTAATTGCACTGTTTAACAATAGAATACCAATTGAAATGTATTCAATATTTTTGGATGTTTTTCTACATTTACAAATATATTGATTTCTCTTACAACACAGTATACAAACTGTACAGTGCTCACTTTATATTATTTTTGTTACAAATATTTGTACTTTAAAAATGATAAACAAAAGAAATAGTATTTCTTAATTCACCTCATACAAGTACTGTAATGCAATCTCTAACGTGAAAGTGTAACTTACAAATGTAGATTTTTTTGTTACATAATTGCACTCAAAAACAAAACAAATGTAAAACTTTAGAGCCTACTCAAGTCCACTCAGTCCTACTTCTTGTTCAGCCAATCGCTAAGACAAACAAGTTCATTTACATTTATGGGAGATAATGCTGCCTGCTTCTTATTTAGAATGTCACCTGAAAGTAAGAACAGGCGTTCACATGGCACTTTTGTAGCCGGCATTGCAAGATATGTACGTGCCAGATGTGCTAAAGATTCATATGAACCTTCATGTTTCAGCCACCATTCCAGAGGACATGGTTCTATGCTGATGATGGTTGTTAAAAAGATAGAGCATTAATTAAATTTGTGACCGAACTCCTTGGGGGAGAATTGTATGTCCCTTGCTCTGTTTTACCCACATTCTGCCATATATTTCATGTTATAGTAGTCTTGGATGATGACCCAGCACATGTTGTTTGATTTATGAACACTGTCACTACAGATTTGACAAAATGCAAAGAAGGTAATAATGTGAGATTTCTAAAAATAGCTACAGCACTAACCCAAGGTTTAAGAATCTGAAGTACCTTCCAAAATCTGAGAGGGACAAGGTGTGGAGCCTGCTTTCAGAAGTCTTAAAAGAGCAACACTCAGATGCGGAAACGACAGAACCCGAACCACCAAAAATTTTTTTTTTAAAAATATCAACCTTCTGCTGGTGGCATCTGAGTCAGATGCCGAAAATGAACATGCGTCAGTCTGCGCTGCTTTGGATAGTTATCGAGCAGAACCTGTCATCAGCATGGATGCATGTCCTCTGGAATGGTGGTTGAAGCATGAAGGGACATGAATCTTTAGCACATCTGGCACATAAATATCTTGTGACGCTGTTTATAACAGTGATAAAGAGATTGCACTGCAGTACTTGTATTAGGTGAATTGAAAATACTATTTCTTTTGTTTTTTACAGTGCAAATACAGTAACTTCTCTTAACATTGTAGTTATGTTCCTAAAAAATGCTACTTTAAGCGAAACGATATTAAGTGAATCCAATTTCCACATAAGAATTAATATAAAGGGGGGAGGGGTGATTAGGTTCCAGGGAAGTTTTTTTCACCAGACAAAAACTCTCTCTCTATATATATATATATATGTATGTATACACACACACACACATATATATATAGTGTGTGTGTGTGTGTGTATACATATATATATAGTGTGTATACATATATATATAGTGTGTGTGTGTGTGTGTATACACACACACATACACAGTATACGTTTTAAACACAGTATACGTTTTAAACAAACAATTTAATACTGTACGCAGCAATGATGATTGTGAAGCTTGGTTGAGGTGGTAAAGTCAGAGTGTGGGATATTTCCCTGAGAATACCTTACTGCTAAATGATGAATTAGCACTAGGCTGAGCCCTCAAGAGTTAACACATTGTTGTTAATGTAGCATCACGCTCTACAAGGCAGCAGGAATGGAGGGAGGGGAGACAGGATGGTAGAGAGAGACAGACGTACACTGTGTG